>NW_026879166.1:0-25434 GCF_032173495.1 Musca vetustissima
CAACAAAACGCGCACTTTGCGCGATCCCAGCTGGCAGCGGACTTCCTTAAACGCTTCTAACGCCTAAATAAAACGCATTTCAATTTTTCCTGCCACCCAGCGCCTTTAAAAACTCGCTACAAAAAAAAAACTCCAGCACACATTCACGGAGGATCTTCTGGTGGGGCTGCTCAAAAAGGGGGATTTCAAGGCCTCTCCAAAGTCAAATAAACGCACAAAATGCATTTTCCTTCGGACCCTCCTCTGTGGTCTAAACCTACTCCAGCCACGCCCACCACCACCACCGCCGCCACCAAATGTTAACGTTCCATTTCATTTATCATTCACATACACACACACACACACACACACACACACCCCCACTCTCTCTCTCTCTGTGTGTGTACTCAACAACCACGCCCGCCCGCCCACCACCACACCACACCCACAACCAGAAGGAACAAGGACACACACACACACACACACACACACACACACACACACACACACACACACACACACACAGCACACCAACCACGCCCACCAACACCAAAAAAAAAAAAAAAGCCACGCCCGCCCACCACCACCACTCTGCTCCGCCGCCACCAAAAGCCACCACCAGCGCACACACCCAGGCGCGCGCGCGCGCCGCCGCCGCCCCCCTCCCCTCCCCCCCCTTTCACAGACCTGCGCGCCTGCACGCCAGCCACGCGCTGCCCGCCCACGCCCGCCCGCCCGCCCGCCCGCCCGCCCACCCACCCCCATCCCATTTTTTTCTTCATTCATTTCTTTTTTTTTAATTAATTAAATGAGGATTATGTAATCAGACGCGCGCGCGCGCCACCAAGCTAAATCCTTCACACACACACACACACACCATCCACTCTCTCTCTCTCTCTCTCTGTTTGTTGGTGTCATCAAAAAAAAGCCACGCCACATCATCCACGCCCCTCCACCACACCACACACGCCCCACCCCCCACCACCATTCAATCTTTGCGTTCAAAAAAAAAATGGATTACATCCAATTTCAATGGGGTTCGTCCTTGGGCCAAATAAGAGACCTATGCCAAATTTCATCCAATTCGGATCATAAATGCGACCTGTAAATAAATCGGCTTAAAAAGTGATTCTATGCATATTCTCAAAAGGAACCATGTGTCTATCTCGTTTCCTTTTGTCTGTTACAAACATATGCACAAAGACATAATATCCTGTACCACAGTGTGGTGAAGGGTATAAATAGATCAGATTTTAGCAAATACGTACAGGTTCCACATATAGTTTCATTTATTACTTTTCGAGCATATAGGTACACATTTTTAAGACTACCTCCATACCATCACCACCACTAAATTTAGTATCAATTACTTCCAAACACAGTTGGCGATTGGGCCTTGTTAGTAACTTTTAAACGAAAAACGATATCTTCAGCCGTTTTTTTTTTCACAGCTCAGAAAACAGTCATAGATTTTTTTAAGAAAAAAAATTGTTTAAATTTTTTTTTTAATTTTTTTAACTTCAATAAATAAACTTTATAAATCAAAATTATCTTCGGAATCAGAATCAGACATATCTGGATGTTTCATTAAAAGATATCTCTTGACATCATCGTCTATAATAATATTTTTTTGCAGACGAAATTGAAACCCATTTGACAATGAAGATATCAAAGGGTCTGGCGAAACTAATAAATCATTTATGATATCATTTTTCCTTAAATTTTTCCTTGTATTGCTCTAGCGTATGTTTCGATAGTCCTTGTTCCTGGCTTCAAGAGCTTCTTCGGACATTATACCAAGGTATCAGTTAAATGGTACCAAGGTATCAGTTAATTGGGTGTTATTATTATTTGATTTTGAAAACTTTCTGGGCGTGCTTCAATAATCCTAGCAATCATATGGTTTGTAATGGTACTTCAGCGAAATTATCAGTGACCGTCATGACACTAGGATAGTGTCACTAGGATAGTGTCAATGCTACGACAACGCAGTTTGTCGTAGCATGGATATATATCGACCCTTTAGCGGCTCTCTTTGACAAATTCCATGTGTACTTGATATGTCCAACATCTACAAATAGCGCCAGTGCTTTTTCATGAGACCTGCTTTAAAATAGCAATCGTAAGTTCAAATTTAAGAATTTCAGCTCTGTCTGTTCTCCAAATTGTACCAGATTTGGTACAATTCTGTACTTTTCATACACTCCCACAGTAACCTAAGTGGCAGCTTTCCGAATTCGAGTTCTAACCGTTCACTCAAGTCCACATTGTACCAAATTTTGTGCTTTTCGTACCCATAAGTACGAATTTCCAAAACTACCTCAGTCATGCACTCCAATAATAACCTTATGCCATGTTCTGACGGGCATTCGAACAACGTAGTTCGCTCTCAGAATTACGTACATGAATTAACCCGTTCATACAGCACTATTCTTAATTCATGTCATCAGAGTTTTTTATTTCAAACTTTTTGTTTCTTGTTTTACACCAAAATTGTAACATATTTGCGTGAATCACATATGGATCTAAATAGAAAAAATAATTCTCTTTCTCCTGACTATAATATCAACCCCTATCTCTCTACTTTTAATTCATGTTTTCCATTTTTTCTGAAAATATTGTTGTTTTCAATAAGTTTTTATATTTTCTCAACTCAAATGTCACATTTAAAAAATTTGAGAATTTTTGTTTGGGTTTCCCAGCTTTTGTTTCTCGTTTTGTACGCTAATTAGAACCAAGGGGGAAAGAAATGCTGAATATATTGCATTATGTAGACAACAAAATTTACATACCAAGATCTTCATAAAGTATGAATATATAAATTAGAATGTTGGTTACTTTTCGTAATTCTCATTTTCAATTTTACTGAAAAAGTTGTGAAAACTTTTGTCAAACTAACATTTTGATGCCCACTTTACGGGCGAAAATATATGAAGCTCTATCCAAATATTAAGCGATTTCAAACAAACTTGTCACAGGTTAGGTTATACTAATTTCAGAAAAATTAATGGTGCGTCAATTACTTATAATCAATCTATAATAAAAGGGAGATATATTCTCAGTACGTTATCAATTGTTATGAAATATACAAAATTTCGAAAATTGGCACACATTTTTCTGAAACTAATTCAGTACGCTATGCCAAATTTGTGCAAATCATATATGAACATCATTTACATGAAATTGTACAAAACTATATATGGGCTAAAAACCGATTTTTCGAAACTTGGCAATCTTTCAAGGCTCAATTCAGTACGTTATGCCAAATTCGTGCAAATCGAAAGATATATAACTTTTGCACCATTTACATGAAATCGGACGAAACTATATATGGGAGCTAAATTAAGTAATTTTCGATAAGTTAAGGCTCAATTCAACGTTATACCAAATTTCGTGAGAGAGGACAAAACTATATATGGGAGCTATACAACGCTCGTCTTGGTACATGCTTAGGCTGTCAGATTAAGTGCACATTTAAATATGGGAGAATCTACGATTTTTCACCAGCATCCAATTCTAGACCTAAACGATTAGGCTGTACCAAATTTCGTGCAAATCGAAAGATATATAGGGACCGTTTACATTAAATCGGTTAAATATATATAATATTACTTCAATAATGGGCCGAATATGTGAATGCCAAATTTATCCAATTCGGATCATAAATGCGACCTGTACACAATTTAACATGGACAGACAGACGGACAGAACTAAATCGACTTAGAAAGTGATTCTATGTATATTTCAATTATTTTTTGTTACCATAAACTTAATTAGAATTCATTCACATTTTCAATTTTACTGAAAAAGTTTGAAAAATTTAAACATTTTTTCATGCTGTCAAAATTAATTCATTTTCGATAAATTCTCTCAATTGTTAGAGATGGGACAAAATTCTTGGTGATTCAGAGTGTGATTCGAATTGAACAACGTACAAAAGTCGGTGTTCGCTCAGACAATTTTGTATGGGGAACTAAGTAATTACTTCATAATTAAGGGTCGAACAACGAATGAGAGAGCGAACAACGCTCGTCTGTACATGGCATTAAGTGCACATTTAAATATCCCAGCTCTATCCGTTCACCAGCATCCAAATTGTATCAAATTTAGTATCATTTATTACTTTTCGTAGACGTTAGTAGGAGGTTCTAAAACTTCTCAATTTCACACTCCAAAACTTTATTTTTAATGACAAATTTCAGGATCCCAGCCCTATCCGTTCATATAGATCCAAATTGTACCATATTTAGTACTTATGAGTTCGAATTTCCAACACTGTCTCAATCCTGTATTCTAACAGTAATTTTATTATACCCTTCACAACACTGTGGTACAGGGTATTATGTCTTTGTGCATATATTTGTAACAGGCAAAAATAATCGAGATAGACCAATGGTTCCTTTTGAGAATATGCATAGACTCACTTTCTGAGTCGATTTATGCACCAAAGTCTCTGAAAATCATTTGATTTGTACGAATTGTGGCATAGCGTATTGAATTAAATCTAGAATGGCGTATGCTAAGTTTTGTGAAAATCGGTGCAGATTTAGATATAGCTTCCATATATAGTTTCACCCGATTTTAGGTAAATTGTGCACCAAAGTCTTTGCTAATTTTTTTATTGGCATAGATATATCGTAGCTTCCATATATAATTTCGAATTATTTATGTTTATTGTATACCACATAATCAATAGGTGTCTGATTGAGATTAAATTTTAAACAGTGCAGCATACCGAATAGAGTTTGTCAAGTTGGCTTTAAATCGATTTACACAAATCTGTCCCACTGAGCGCAAACGACTCTAAACTTGCCCAAATGAAATGAAATTTAGCATAGGTTCCAGAAAGACATTAAAATCACATATTTAAGTTCGTTCGATTTCATGTCAAAATTCCTTAAAAAAGGCGACGTCTTTTCGGATACATATGTAGAATATACCCAAAGTGGTGAAGGGTATCATACAGTCCGACTTTACTACTTTCCTTACTGGTTTTTAAATATACGTTTTCCATCTCTATCCTTTTATTCAAATCTGAATTGTACTAAACTTAGTACCATTTAGTACACATAATTACGCATTTTTAAAACTAACTCCATGTCTCATCCTACAATCCAATCCTTAATTTTAATTCAAAATTTTATGATTCCCGCTCACACAAAACAAATTGTAACATATTTAGTACCATTTTGTGCTTCTCGTATCCATAAGTACATAATTCCAATACTACCTTAAATCTGTAATTTTTCATTCCAATTTTAAGTTTTCCATCTCTAACCGTTCACTCAAATCTATATTGTACCAAATTTAGTACCATTTAGTACACGTATTACGAATTTTCAAAACTACCCACATATCTCAATCCTGCATTCAAACTGTTATATTAATTCATAATTTCAGGATCTCGGCCCTATCCATTCACACAATTGTTCAACAATTTGTAAACCATTTGGTACCAGTTAGTACTTTTTTTTGTACACTCCAATAGTATTTTTAATTCGAAAATTCTGGAGTCCAGCTCTATCCGTTCACACATAATTAAGTTGTGCCAAATATAGAACCATTTAGTACACATAAGTACTATGCTTCCATATCTCAATTCTATATACCAACAGCAACCACTATTCCAAATTTTAGGTTTCCAGATCTCTCCATTCACCCAAATCCAAATTGTACCAAATTTAGTTCCGTTTAGTACTTTTCGTACATATAAATGCGAATTTCAACTGTAATCTTACTTCCAAATTTCATATATAAAATTTCAAGATTTTAGCTATATATGTTCAATATATGTAGAATTAGAACTACATTTAGTACTTTTAGTACACTTATAGGTCGAATTTCCAAAAACCCCTTTTGTACATCTTTCTAACTTTCCATCAGTGACCCACATTCCAAATTTCAGAATTCTAGCTCTTCCCGTTCGCCTAATACAAAGGGTACCATATTTCGTACATTTTAGTACTTTTCGTACCCTTCTAGTACGAATCTCCAAAAACCCAGCCTTATCTCACGCCTAAACACCAACAACAACCCACACTCAAAATTTCAAGCTTCTAACTTTAGCCGTTTCGTCTGGGCGATGATCTGTCAGTCAGTCACTCACTCACTCACTCACTTAACACTAAGCTCTTTTATATATATAGATTAAAAAATAATTACAACAGTTGTTTGTCATTTGTTGTAGCCGTTTCCATTTTTTATCCCTCCAGGCATTTAAAGGTCAGGTTTGTGCCATTACCGTGACACCAAATACTTGATTCGTATATATGAATGAAATATGAGTAAGTATAATTCGCTATGTGTAATGTATTTCTGTTGAATGCCATTTTTGACATATGGAAGTAATAACAGATGATAACTGCTTATTAAATACTGTTAAGCAATTATTTCATAAAGGATACTTATGAGTGGTGGAAATTGGTTGCTGATAATGGTAGAATGATACGGTGGGATTCTATAAGTTTATCACTACATAGATAGGGTTTAATGTGTTTGTTCGAGTGTGTTCATAGCTATTTTTAAGGTTATTAATTCATATATAATTATGTTGTAGTATTGGTTTGAACACCATCTATGGGATCAATGGGATTAGAACTATTAAAAATAGTTTTTTTGTGGGGTTCCTGGTTCGATAAGTTCTACAACTCTACGAAAAAATCTACGTATGATACTGAGGTATATTCTTATAAATACCAGCCATGTTTATCTGCCGTATAACAGAATCGGTTTTATACATCCTTCGGATACGTCCGTTTCTGTATCATCCACATAATCTAAGTCTTCGAAATATTGTGAGGGACTACAAGTTCTGCCTGTTTTCTGAGAGGAGACTTCATTCATAACTTCATCAAGGACAATTGTAAAGAGTAGGGGTGACGGAGGGCATTATTTATTTAATGCCGCTTTGGTGAAAATCTGTTGACTTTTATTTCCATTGTTCAGAACTGATAGTTCTGCATCCTCCAAGCACGAAATTTGTTACTTATCCCATTTATATTTTAGCCAGATTTTGTGTAAATGGTACACCAACGCTCCTATATTTCTTTCGATTTGCACAAAATTTTGCATAGTGTACTGAACTAAGTCTAGAATGATGTGTGCTAAGTTTTGTTGAAATCGGTTCAGATTTAGTTGTAGCCTCTAGATATGGTCCAAACTCCCAAAGTTTTTTTATTGAGACAAAATTTTGCACAGCGCACTGAGTTAAGTACAAATTGGCATATGTAATTATTTTAGATCTAGATAAATTGTTCACCAAATACGTGAATTTATTAAAAATATTTTTAAGTATAACATTAGGCGTGGAAATTGTCTGAAAATTTGTACAACTAAAAATTATAAATATCGGTCCACTTTTTCTGCTAGTTCCCATATAACGGTACTCCCAATTTTCCGCATTTTGGGGTTTTTCAATCGATTTCGCTGAAATATGTTAAATTGAGTTTTTATTGGGTATTAAAGTTCCCAACTTAAAATTATAAATATAGGTCTACTTTTATAGCCCCCATGTAATGGTACCCTCTAATTTTCGGTATTTTGAGGGTTTTGAGCGCGTTTTTCAACCAAATTCGCTGCGTTCTTATTAGGTACGAAATTTCTCCACTAAAAATTATAAATATAGGTCCACTTTTTCTGTAGCCCCAATATAACGGTATCCCCATAAAACAGTACCCCCGACTTTTCGATATTTTGGGATTCTTGAGCGCGCTTTTCAACCAAATTCAAATTATGTTCTCAACATAAAATTATTAATATAGGTTCATTTTTATAGCCCCGGTACCTTCCAATTTTCGGTATTTTGGGGGTTTTGAGAAATTTGGTACTTTGTGTTCTTATTGGGTAGCAAATCTCCCCACTAAAAATTATAAATAAAGGTCCATTTTTCGGATAGCCCCTATATAAAGGTATGCCAAACTTTCGGTATTTTGGGGTTCTTGGGTCCGTTTTATAATTGAGTTCGCTGAAATTTTGTACATTGAGTTCTTATTGAGTACCAAATTACTCCACTAAAAATTATAAATATATGTCCACTTTTTCTGGTAGTCCCCATGTAACGGTACCCCCAAATGTTCGGTATTTTGGGAGTTCTTATCGTATTCTCGACCGAATCGGCTGTAATTGAGTACTTCGAATTCTTATTGGTTAGCAAATCTCCTCACTAAAAATGTTAAATAAATTGTAAATATAGGCCCCCATATAAGGGTACCCCCTCCAATTTTCGGTATTTTGGGGTTCTTGAACGCTTTTTCAATCAAATTGTTTGTAATTTGGTTTTTTGTAGTCGTATATGGTATCAAACCTCCCTCCCAAACATGATCAATATTCCCCCCTTTTAGGGGTAGTCCGCATATAACACCCTTTTGTACCCTTCACCACACTGTGGTACAGGGTATTATGTTTTTCTGCATATGTTTGTAACAGGCAAAGGGAAGCGAGGTAGACACATGGTTCCTTTTGAGAATATGCATAGAATCACTTTCTGAGTCGATTTATGCATGTCCGTCTGTTCGTCCATGTATTTTTTGTTAACAAAGTACAGGTCGCATTTGTGATCCGATTTGGATGATATTTGTCGCAGTTCACTTATTTGGCCCAAGGACGAGCCCTATTGAAATTGGGAAAAATGGGTTCAGATTTAGATATAGCTCCCATATATATTTTCGCCCGATTTTATGTAAATGGTGCAGCAAAGTCCCTATATATCCTTCGATTTCCACGAAATTTGGCAAAGCATTCTGAATAAAGCCTAGGACTATGTGTGTGAAAATCGGTTCAGATTTAGATATAGCTCCCATATATATTTTCGTCCGATTTTAGGTAAATAGTCCACCAAAGTCCCTATATATCCTCAGATTTGGCATAGCGTACTGAATTAAGTCTAGAACGTTGTGTGTTAAATTTCATTAAATTTGGTTCAGATTTAGATATAGGTCCCATATATATTTTCGTCCGATTTTATGTAAATGGTGCACCAAAATTCCTACATATCCTTCCATTTGCACGAAATTTGGATTTATAAGTAAATGAAGAACTCAAAATATGGCCGAATGCAAAAACATACTGAAATAAGTGTAACATAACATGTGACAAGTTTCGATGAAGTCGGTTTGGATTTCGATATTTTCTTTAAATTTATTTACATAATTCTGTCTCATTGTAAGAAGCAACTCTATATCTGACCAAAATTTAGTAAGGGTTGCAGAATGACATGTTTAATTTCATGTTAATGGTCCTTCAAAAATTCGACGTCTGTTAGGATTCCATCTGTTGGATATACCCAAAGTGGTGAAGGGTATCATATAGTCGGCCCCGTCCGACTTTACTACTTTCTTTAGGCATCTCATCCACATAATGATACCTCTTGAAGAGAAGGATCGAGATACATAACTAAACTATTGGGTTCGAAAATGAACTATATCGGTCATTAATTAGGCATATCCCCTCATATAATGATAATCCCAGATATTGATTCCTAGCTATGTAATAAATATTGGCCTTTTTTTAATGAAGGTTTTTTTTGTCAAGTCTTTTCCTTCTCCATTAAGCCTTAATAAGTACGAAATGCAATATATTCAATAGCATATAAATTATAGATGTAAGGTTTTTATAATAACCATCTCTAAAAATAATACTTTAAGCTAATGATGTAAATATTTTGTATAAATGAATAAATAATAAAAAAAAAATATATTGGCCTCTCCTTTAAGCATAACTTGATATAAATTTGCACTCTAAATTACAGAAGTTTGAGGATTTTTTACACATGTTCCACTCTACCATGATTTATAAATATCGGTCCACGTTTTGGGCTTTCAGATATTAGGAAAAAATTCCCATTAAAAATTACATAAATTTTTTAGCTAGAATATGGAAGGCTAAATAAAATTAACATAAAATATATATATTAAAACTTTTTACCGGGTTAACCTACTTAATGAGGATTTATTTGACATATATGCAAAGGAATTGACAATTGAAAGCCACTGGGTTAACGAAATCCGGTTAAATGTAAACGTACCATCAAACTAGCGAAAAATAGGCTATGCCAAATATTTATTAATTTTAAAAATTAGGCATTACTTACATATTGCGATCTTTATCGTAATTTCGAGGTGTATTGTGATCAAGACATATCAGCATGTGGAGTCCTAATAATATGTATGGGGTCCTCACCGAATATTTCTGAATATTTCAAAAT
Organism: Musca vetustissima; assembly: GCF_032173495.1. Taxonomy (NCBI): domain Eukaryota; kingdom Metazoa; phylum Arthropoda; class Insecta; order Diptera; family Muscidae; genus Musca; species Musca vetustissima. The sequence continues at coordinate 10,181 of NW_026879166.1, forward strand.
GCAATGGCAAATTTAATACACAATCACAAAATCAAGAAGGGATGACACTCCAATAACATGTTCTAACCTCAAATTATCAATGTCACAAGTGTTTATAACTCAATGTAGGTGATCCTTTTGCGATCCTTATAAATTGACAAACATTTCCTCCATTCAAAAAAAATATTTTTTTCTGAAGGACTTTATTATGTTACAGGGGTTAAACAAAGACAAATAATATATGATTTCTCAATTTAGTCCTTAAATAAATAAATAAAGTCAAATCACAAATCATTCCCACGGTTTTTGAAAATACTCCAAATAGAAACAACAAAACAAAACAAAATCCCCCCATAGCTGTGAAAACAACAACTACAACTAATAAAACAACAATATTAATTTAAAGATTCCGAGCGTACAAAGAAATAGCAACACAAAATACCAAATATAGCACACAAAAAAAAAGCAAATAAACATCAGCTAACAAGGATGTTAATGTTGTTATCCTTATTCTCATGGTTACCAAAAAAAAGAAACGAAATCAAAAGCATCAGTTTTCTCAAACCTTCTTTTCGACTGCAAAGCAAAGCAAATAAACTGGCAAATAAGCAGGTGTAACAATGATGATGGTGGTGGTTGATGGCTGCTTGACTGACAGACAGGCAGGCGAACTGGCTGTTGAATGCCACAAAGAATCATACCTTTACGCGAATTGAATCAATGGCCAAATTTTAGGTTGTTAATTTCAGCATGCCCACCACACCATGGAATGAGTTCAGAGTTCATTTGATATTTATCTTTGAACCGCAGCCAAAACCAACAAACAAACATTTCATTTTCCAACAAACCAAAAAGAATAAAATATAGACACAAAAGAAACAAACAGTGGAGTGGAGATGCAAAAACAGAGGAGCCAACGAAAATTGGTGGCGGACAGACGTACACCCCGTAACGCAGACTCAAACGCCTGGCCCGGCAATCAAAAATCATGCCGCCGCAAATACTTTGTATTTTTTCTTTTGGCCCCGGCAGTCTATTTGTCTATTCGACATTTTTGTGCCTCCTAACGAGGATGCCAATTTTGCCATCAAATGAAATGATCTTCTCCTTTCTCTAACATTTCAACCTGTTTGTTGTTGCACTCGTCCTTCCATTTGTGTGTCAGTCAAAAATGGTATTCTTTGTAGAATTCAAACACAAGAAAAAAAAGGATTCAATTCCATTAACTAAATAGACAAACCAAACCACAATGAGAACGCCAAGTGTGGAAAAGTATCAATTACGTTTGTGCAAATGAATACCCATTCAAGGAGATTTAATTTCTCCATTGTGAGCCTTGTGAGAATTTTGCAAGACAATGCCAGTGAATGAAAATGTTGCAATATCAGGAGTTATGACGCAATAACATCATTACAGAATATTAACCAAATAGTCAAGTGTTTTTATAAGAAGTTTTGCTTTGTGTAGGAAAATGTTCTCACAATATTTGGAGTATAGGATAGGATAGGGGGTTCTAGCTCAATTTCAAATGTCAGGTGTAAAGGGTAATGGATATCCATCACAGATCGTAACAATAGAAATAATAACATGAAAAGAAAACATAAAGCCGCAATCATTACAGTTGGCACATACGCATCAGATTCATCCAAACGGTGCAAAAAATCGTAAGATAAATATTGACATGGAATTCCTATGGTCCGACAAGTTGTACATATTTTTACCGAAATAACGAACATTTAATTTTAATTTACTACCTTAAATGATGGTCCTATATTCTGATATTCTGAGCTTGGGCAATATTTCGCGATATTTGCAACCTCTTGACCAACTAGTGGTCAAAAATATTTCTAATATTCAGTACACCCCTTTTAATTACTTTTCCAGATTCCCTTCACCGTGGGTTGTATTGCGATGTTCGGCTTTCAATTGTGGCCTATAGATCATCTCAAAAAAAAAAAAAATAAGTGGTCCGCCCACTTCATCCAAAAATTATTATCGGATCATCACCGAAAATAATAGGCGTTGTCCTTCACCATACCTGGATACTAATGAAAAATTTCAAAGCGATCAGCGCTATATTTCCGCACTCTAGTGCGAAATATTTAATGTATCTCCCACATCCGAGTACATACAACAATATAATTGGTATCAATTTAAAGGTCAACCACTCCTCTTGGATATATTGTCAACTTCTCTGGTCTAAGTCCTTCAGGAGTAAATATATACGCTATAGAATATAAATGTTGTAATTTTTCACACAAAAGTCACAGTTCATTTGACGCGGTCGCCTTCTCCGATGTCTGGGCAATAATTGCGGCCTCTGGAACGACCACAAATAAAGTTTTTGGTCAATTTCATCCCATAAAACTGTTTTAAGGGGACGCGGTTTTTGAGCATTGTTCATACGAGAGCCAGACATATACCCTTTCTAACACCGTTGGAATTTTCGGATTATGATGTTCCAGTGAGGAGTTATCATGCCCACCATCAAAAATAAGGACTTTTCATTAACCCCATAAAACAACAACAAATAGCAAAAAACAATTGTAATTTATTTTTCTTCTCTTTTGAATCGTATTGGTATTGATTTACCAGCCCATTGAAAATCTTGAAAATATAAAATCGAGAATGGGGGATTTCCTTAAACCATTTACACAAAGCTGGATTCAAACAGAAGCTAGATGTTTGGGTGCCACACCAACTAACAGATGGATCGAATTTCCATTTGCGAAGTCTTGGCCAAGCGGAATGAGATAGACCCATTTCTTAAACGGATGGTGACTGGAGATGAGAAATGGAACACATACAAAAACGATCGTGGTCAAAGAGCGGTGAAGCACCTCAAACGGTGGCCAAAGCAGGACTAACAGCCAGGAAGGTTCTGCCATGTATTTGGTGGCACTGAAAAGGGAATATTTATTATGAGCTACTTCCATATAGCCAAACGCTAAATTTACAAGAAATGGCTAGAATTGGCCAACAGGAGAGGTGTCGTGTCCCATCAGGACAACGCTAGACCACACACATCTACAGTGACTCGTCAGAAACTTCGAGAGCTTTTTGGATAGTTCTAATGCATACAGTCCGCACCTGGCACCAAGCGATTATCATTTTTTTCTTGCATTGCAAAATTTCTATAATGATAAAAAATTGGTATCTATGGAGTATTATGAAATTCGACTACTAGAGTTTTTTGCAAATAGAGAGGACTTCTATGAGAAAGGCATTATGAAGTTACCTTTAAAATGGCAACAAATCATACAACAAAACGGTGCATATTTGGCCCAAATCGGACATTCCGAAGCATGTTAAATATAAAAGGCATGTTCATATAAAAATAATGGATTTCTTTTTCCCCAACCTAATATATCGTCATCATTTATGACTTTTTAGAGGTTTTGTGTCAGTTACGTCTTTTGATATAATATTTTCTGAAACAAAAAAGTGACTAATAATTATACGATTGAGACTAAAATTTGTACAGCGTACCAAATTGAGTCCGGAGTGACGTGTGTTAAGTTTTGTTGAAATCTGTTCAGATTTACACATAGCTCCGACACATATTTTCGTCAGATTTTGTGTAAATGGAGCATTAAAGCCCCTATATTTCTTTCGATTTTTACGAAATTTTGCATAGCGTACCGAATTGAGTCTAGAGTGATGTGTGTCAAGTTTCGTGAAAATCGGTTCAGATTTAGACATAGCTCCCACTCATATTTTCGTCAGATTTTGTGTAAATGGTGCATAAAAGCCAATTTATTTCTTTCGATTTGCACGAAATTTTACATAGCGTACTGAATTTAGTCTAAAGTGATGTGTGTGAAGTTTCGGTTTCGAAAATCGGTTGATTTCAGATACAGTTCCGACCGATTTTCTGTAAATGTTGCACTAATGACATTAAATATTTCTCCGATAGCGATAAAACTTTGCCAAAAATACCTTATTATAGGTTTTAGTTATAGGTGATTAGTTAAAAAAATGAAGAAAAACCTTAACACTAGAAAGACTGGAATTTTGTATATACCTATATTGCCTAAAATCGGTCAAAATGACCTCATTCTGAAAGAATTTTTATTGTGTAGAGAAAAAATTTTAAACTTATTTTTAAATATTTCTTACGTTGTTTACAATCATACAAAACGTTGTTATTATTCGTTTTCAGTGGGAGGGCTCTCGAGTTTCCCTTTTTGAAAAATAATAACGCGGACAAAATGTTCGAAAAAGAGTAAATGTTTACTGTAAGAATGAAATCGACGGGAAATATACAATTTATTTTTTCCGATTTGTGTGTTCGTTTGTGTTTCTAGAGTAGCAAACGGTTTTCGATGTTGTTGTACTGATCTGGTCATATAAGACTTTAACTTTATACAATAATAAAAGTAGTTTGATTATTAAATATTTTACAAGAGGTCAAAATGACCGATTTTAGGCAATATAGGTATAGAACATGTGAATACGGGGAATGAAAGGTGGAGGGAAGCAGCTACTATGATTAATAAATGTAGTTATATGTGGTGCAAAAAGTCGCCAAATTTTAAAAAGCTGTGTCATTATATACACAATTGTTTTAGTACTTGAAAATGAAAAACGGCCAAAAAGACCGCATTCGGCAATCTAGTGTTAAATTTAGGATACCGCTATATGGGGGCTAGCGTAAAAATTGGTTGACATATTTAATTTTCAATATCAAACATCCCAGAAGTAACATGAATATAAGTTCAGAATTTCTATCTTCAATATTGTGAGCTTTTAAATTTTTACAGAAGTGTAGTTACGTCTGTATGCATTATAAAAAAATATACTATTGTAGTTAAGCGCGTAGTTGTAGTTTCATTAGATATACGATATACATTTTGAGTATACAATTTTAAGAACCCAAAATTACATTTGAATTATAGCCTATCCATAAATATTGATTGTTAGACATTAGCAACCAGCAACTTTTTTTTGTAATCTTTTGATTTTTTACAAAATGTCCACAGTTTATATCTTTACTTCTGTAAATGACATTGTAAAGTATTTCATTAATAATATCCATATTTAATTAAATCTGATCATCCTCACAACGGATGGTATATTTGGGGAAATTTCCTAAATATCAAATGTTTTTTCAATACAAAATATGACATATTCATCTTTGTTTACACAAATGCCCAGTCAGTCACTTTTCCTGGCACACATCTGTGTCTAACATTTGACAATTTGGGAGGAAATTTCGGTTTCCTTTACTTTGTAATTAATTGGCATTCGTCAACGATGGTGGTCGTCATCGTCGTCGTGTCAGTTCATCATTATAAGAATAACATAAAAATATGAGCGACAAACACAACGAACCACTTAAGTGGTTCGTAAAAGAAAGAAAACAACATGTCACTTTGTCGGCTAGTATTGAAAACCAAAATCAAATAACTACTTCAGCAACAACAAGACCACAAGACAATATTAGTAGTATTGGTAAATGTCGATGGAGGACGGATGGATGGATGGTTGCTGCTGCAACATGGTAGCATTTTATGCAAATTAGTTGAAGTGACAATTATGAGTTGTTTTGATTTTATTTTGGTTTCCTCCGATGCATTGTGTGTGTGAGCGGTTGTGATTTCAAGTGCAGTGGGTGTTCAAATATTCATATAGTATTTTTTATATAATTGTTCGAGAAAAAATATATTTATGAAATATGCTTCTTTTGGATTCGTTTATTGTATTTTAAGAGATTTGCATACTATTCTACATATTTTGCTATACCTGATATCAGAGTTATTTTTTCTCACCTGACTATGAATGTTGATGCAATTTTTAAAAAACTTAAAAAAAATGTTAAGCATATTAAAAATTAAACAAATAAGGAAGCAGTGGATCTTTATACAAATTATATTTTTTTTATTAATACTTCTCCATTCCGAAAAGAATATATTAAAGAGGCGCTACGGAATACCAAGAAAATACAAACACGTGACATTGACGTATACGTTCATACCATAGCGTACAGATATACCTCGACGAATTGGCTTTAATTTATATTGTTTTTAAGAGATAAGTATTATCCCGATTAATCAACTTTTTACATTGAATTAATTGATGTCGACTCTTGATCTTCGAACTCGCAAAGTTGTCTTTTTATACCCTTCACCACACTGTGGTACATATGTTTGTAACAGGCAAAAGGAAACGAGATAGACACATGGTTCCTTTTGAGAATATGCATAGAATCACTTTTTGAGTCGATTTACGAATGTCCGTCCGTCTGTCCGACCATGTATTTTTGTGAGCAAAGTAGAGGTCGCATCTATAATCCGATTTGGATGAAATTTGGCATATGTCACTTATTTGGCCCAAGGACGAACCCTATTGAAATTGGGAAAAATCGGCTCAGATTTAGATATAGCTCCCATATATATTTTCGTCCGATTTAATGGAAATGGTTCACCAAAGTCACTATATATCTTTCGATTTGCAGGAAATTTGGCACAGCCTAACGAATTAGGTCTAGAATTAAGTGTGTTAAGTTTCTTGAAGATCGGTTCAGATTTAGATATTTTCGTCCTATTAAATGTAAATAGTGCACCAAAGTCTCTATATATCTTTCGATTTGCACGAAATTTGGCACAGCGTAATGAATTAGGTCTAGAATGATGTGTGCTAAGTTTCCAGAAATTCTTTTCAAATTTAGATATTGCTCCTATATATATTTTCGTCCGATTTAATGGAAATGGTGCACCAAAGTCCCTATATCTTTCGATTTGCACGAAATTTGGCACTGCGTAATGAATTAGGTCTAGAATAATGTGTGTTAAGTTTCCTGAAAATCGGTTCAGATTTAGATATAGCTCCCATATATATTTTTGTTTGATTTAATGTAAATGGTGCACCAAAGTCTCTATATATCTTTCGATTTGTACGAAATTTGGCACCGCGTAATGAATTAGGTCTAGAATCATGTTGTTAAGTTTCCTGAAAATTAGCTCAGATTTAGATATAGCTCCCATATATATATTCGTCCGATTTGAGGTAAATAGTGCACCAAAGTCCTTATATATCATTCGTTTTACACGAAATTAGGCACAGCGTAATGAATTAGGTCTAGAATGATGTGTGTTAAGTTTCCTGAAAATCTGTTCAGAATTAGATATAGCTCCCATATATAGTTTCGTCCGATTTGAGGTAAATAGTGCACCAAAGTTCCTATATATCTTTCGATTTGCAGGAAATTTGGCACAGCGTAATGAATTAGGTCTGGAATAATGTGTGTTAAGTTTCCTGAAAATCGGTTCAGATGTAGATATAGCTCCCATATATATTTTCGTCCGATTTAATGGAAATGGTTCACCAAAGTCCCTATATATCTTTCGATTTGCAGGAAATTTGGCACTGCGCAATGAATTAGGTCTAGAATGATGTGTGCTAAGTTTCCCGAAAATCGGTTCGTATTTAGATATAGCTCCCATATATAGTTTCGTCCGATGTGAGGTAAATAGTGCACCAAAGTCCCTATGTATCTTTCGATTTGCACGAAATTTGGCACTGCGTAATGAATTAGATCTAGAATGAAGTGTGTTAAGTTTCTTGAAAATCGGTGCAGATTTAGATATAGCTCCCATATATATTTTCGTCCTATTAAATGTAAATAGTGCACCAAAGTCCCTATATATCTTTCGATTTGCGCGAAATTTAGCACAGCGTAATGAATTAGGTCTAGAATGATGTGTGTTAAGTTTCCTGAAAATCGGTTCAGATTTAGATATAGCTTATATATCTGACCAAATGAAAAATTTAGTATCGATTGCAGAATGACATGTTTATGGATCTAATTTCATTTTAGTGGTCCTTTAAAAATGCGACGTCTGTTAAGATTCATCTGTTGAATATACCCAAAGTGGTGAAGGGTATCATATAGTCGGCCCCGTCCGACTTTACTACTTTCCTTACGGGTTTTAATATCAATTTTATGGATCATGATCTTCAAGGCTTACCTGTAAAAAAAAACGTAGTCAACAATTCACCCAACAGCAACCGGGAATGCCAAGTAGAGGACATGTCATCGAATAAATAAAATATCAGCACTTTAAACGTTTGCTACTTTTGGATCTTTTGTTTCGAACGTTTTATTTCATCAGCAGTCCGTTTTGTTACCGCTTTTGTTTACTTTACGAGATGCCACAACTTGAAGACATCAAATGATCATCGATTACTTGTAAATGTCGTTGTGGTGGTTGTCGTTGTGGCCATTTGAGGAGGTCGATATCTTCAAATGTGTCTCCTGCACTGTGCTCAGGGGCATTGCGAGTGGCATCCGTTAACACACACATAACTTCAAACAGAAATGAGAAATCTGTTTTAATTGAAACCTGAAAACAAAAAGCAGAAAAATAAAAAAAAACAACACAAAAAATATTATTTAACTACAGAAGCAGTAACCGTTTTAAGTTAAAATGTTAACAAATATTTGTTGTTCATTGGCCACGACAGTGGCAGTGAGTTGGTAACAACAGCAACAACAATAGTAATGATTTTCTACCTTTTTTTAATACAATTGTTAGTGGTATGAATGTGTGCACATTACTTGTTGTGTTGTACAAGTAACCACACAATGTACAAAAATGTTTTCAAGTATATTTACTTTTAAATATTGTGGTGTATTTTTTACTTTAAATAAATTGATTCATCATATTTTGACTACCGGTTTTTGATATTGCTATTAAATTTTGTGAAAACAGAGGTATTTCGATTCGATTACACCAGCAAATTGTCTAGTTATTGGGTATCATAATTAAAAATTGTGTCAATGCTATAAATGTATAAATTGTTCGGCATATGGCATCCATACCAAAGATGAATATAAGTTTATTTAAGGAGAAAAAATCAAATGTGGAAATTTTACCAACGAGCTATGGTGCAGGCACATCCTCTTGTAGGGATGAAGAAGGAAACCTGGTGATAGATGCACCCAGCGTGTTCAGGATCTAAAAGGAGCATTTTGAAAAGCTTCTGGTATCAAATATTGGTGGTAAAGAAGATACCCCAGAACCAATAAGAGACCAGTAAGAAAATATCAAAAGTCGGACGGGGCCTACTATATAATACCCTTCACCACTATGGGTATATACACGAGGCGCTAATATATACCATTTCGTATAGATAGAACAGACAAATCATCTTTAGATATTCCAAAACTTAACACACATCAATCTAGACTTAATTCAGAACGTTTTGCCAAATTTCGTGCAAATCGAAAGAAATATAGGAACTTTACATTAAATCGGACCAAATAAATATATTAAGTGCGCTGGTCCAAATTTCGTGTAAATCGAACGATATATAAGGACTTTGGTACACCATATACATAAAATCGGACGAAAATATACATGGGACCTATATTAAAATCTGAACCGATTTTCACGAAACTTAGCACACATCATTCTATACCCAATTCAGTACGCTGTACCAAATTTCGTGCAAATCGAAAGATATATATATGAACATTGGTGCACCATTTACATAAAATCGGACGAAATATATGGGAGCTATATTTATATCTGAATCGATTTTCACGAAACCTAGCACACATCATTCTAGACATAATTAAGTGCGCTGCGCCAAAGTTCGTGCAAATCGAAAGGTATGTAAGGACTTTGGTGCATCATTTAATACAAAAAATCGGATGAAACTGTATATGGGAGCTATATCTAAATCTAAACCGATTTTAATAATTCAGTACTGTGTGCAAAATTTGGTCCCAAATGGACAAATATTGGGAGTTTGGTGCACCATTTACAAAAAAATCGGACGAAACTATATATGTGAGCTATATCTAAATCTGAACACATTTTACTTAAACTTCGCAGACATCACTCTAAATCTAATTCAATACTCTGTACAAAATTTTGTCTCAATCGGACCAATATTGGGAGTTTGATATACCATTCACAAAAAATCGGACGAAACTATATATGGGAGTTATATCTAAATCTGAACAGATTTAAAAAAAAAACTATGTAGACATCAGTCTGGACCTAATTCAGTACTGTGTGCAAAATTGTGTCCCAATCGGACAAATATTGGGTGTTTGGTGCAACATTCACAAAACATCGGACGAAACTATATATGGGAGTTATATATAAATCTGAACCGATTTTTCCCAATTTCAATAGGGTTCGTCCTTGGGCCAAATTAGTGAACTGTGCATATTCTCAAAAGGAACCATGGGTCTATCTCGATTCCTTTTGCCTGTTACAAACATATGCACAATGGCAATTAGTCTTGGGCAACCTCGTTCAGTTCGGTGATCGAATGAACTAGATCTATGAGGGTGATTTGGTTCTAAATATCGTTTCATATTATTTACTGACCCTCCAGCTATACGCAAATCACTACTGTAGTATTTGATCTTTTAAGCACCGCATTCCATGAAATGGGACAACAACATATTACACGTACCTTCATTCAATTTAACGTATTTTATATGAAATTGTTCTTAGTTGAAATTGCCGTTGAGTTGGTCAAAGTCAGTGGACCTGTGAACAACACTCAAGGTGTAGAAGAAAATACAATGTCGTTCAGTGACCGACGGCGTTCATTGAGCAAAGTCGTTCAGAGACCGACTGAGTTCGGTAAACAAAATCGTTCAGTGAACGACAATAATTAAAAATGAACTATGTCGTTCACTCGTTCAGTGACTGACTCGTTCAATTGAACTAGGTCGTTCATGAACGACACAAGACTAATGACAATACCTTGTACCACAGTGTGGTGAAGGTATATACCACCTAGCCAAGATGAGGTCAGAATAGCAATCAATCCTCTGAAGAATAATAAAGCAGCAGGTGTCAATGGGTTACCAGCTGAACTATTCAAGACTGGTGGTACAATTTGGCTGGAGGAATGCATGCCCAATAATTGGAACCTCAGCATCCTCTGTCCCGTGCACAGAAAAGGAGACAAGACTATATGTACCAATTATAGAGGAATAAATCTGAGAACTGGCAAATCCACTATTGACCAGATTTTCACTCTGCGCTTCATTCTGAAAAAGACCGACGTAAAACACAGCGACACATTCCACCTATTCGTCGACTTTAAAACCATATTCGACATCCCTATCCGTTCAGAGGTATTAAAAGCCATGACTCCGTTCGGCATTTCAAAACCAGTAAGGAAAGTTCAAAGGTCGGACGGAGCTGACTACATGATACCCTTCACCACTTTGGGTACATACAAGAGATGCTCATATGTACAATATCCTATAGATATAATAGACATAGCCTCTTTAGGGACCTTTGAAATGAAATCGAACGAAATTAACTGTGTGAAGTACGTAGATATTTTAACTAAATTAAAACAACCCATACACATACCATTCTGAAATTTATGAAAAATCGAATGTCAATCATTTGTATGAAATTGAACAAAATATGTATGGTGCTATACGAGCATATAAATGGACGTATTGGAGCAACCGTATGTTGCAGCACAGTGCGTCATCCCAAATGTATCTCGACACAAAACCCAATACACGTTATTCTAGGTTCCATTTGGTACGTTGTGTACTAATTCGTACTAATCGGACAAAGTTTAGTTATTTGGGACACCATTTAGATGACATCGGATTTATGGTGAATAATTTAGATAAAACAGGACAAAAATATATATGGGAGCTATATATAAATCTAACTGATTTTGGACCAAATAAGTGACTTGTACGAAATTTCATCCAAATCGGTTCATAAATGCGACCTGTACTTTGCTCACAAAAATACATGGACATACGGACAGAAAGACATGCATTAATCGACTCAGAAAGTGATTCTATGCATATTCTCAAGAGGAACCATGGCTCTATCTCGTCTCCTTTTGTTTGTTACAAACATATGCACAAAGACATGTACAGGGTATTCGTCACAGTGTGACGAAGGGTATAATTAACACGGCTATGCAGTATAATTTTAACTGGCAAAGCAGTGAAGTGGGAAAAGACCTATCGGAGCCCTTTAACGTGTGATATTTTTAACATCTTGCTGGAAAAAGTCATACGGGAGGCAAGGGTGAACAAAAATGGCACTCTGTACATCAAACAACACATGTTACTCGCCTACGCCGATGACATCGATATAATGGGCGAACATAGCGAGCGGTAACAAATTGAGAATGAGTCTGCCAAAGTGAGTCTGGCAGTAAATAGCGAGAAGACCAAGCTGATTGTATCAACGCCCAAGACGTCCAGTAGACTCGGACCAACTGTGGAACTTGAAAACTATAGATTAGGATTGGTCAAAGATTTTATATATCTTGGTACCGCCATAAATAAAACTAATGGCATTAGTTTTGAAATTCGGAGAAGGATAGTGTTGACCAACAGGTGCTACTATGGTCTGAGTAAGCAACTCACAAGCAAGGCCACCTCCCGCCAGACCAACCTCACACACTACAAGACGCTGATACAACCTGTGCTGTTCTATGGATCTAAAGCATGCGTACTTCCGCAAGCAGATGAGACAGCTCTTGGAGGGTTTGAGAGAAAAATTATCCGAAAGATCTATAAGCCGATCAGCGTCGAAGGTGAATATCGCCGTCAAATTAACCATGAATTGTTCCAACTATTCTCGGACATCCATCATATAGTCAGACGTGTCGTGCTGCATTAGATACGTTCGCTAGGTCTTGTTGTGATAATGGATGAGGATGCCCCAGCTCGAAAAGGCAAAGTAGGCTAACTGATGGTTCACGCAGAAGGAGAAGGCCATATATTATATGGAAAGATTAAGTGAAAGTAAACATGTCGGAACATGGTCTTTCAAATTGGAAGAGTTGCGTGCAAGGCCGATGCGCTTTGAAATATTTTTCAATCTCGGCTTATGGAACAAGCCAGCTAAGTAAATAAATAATCTTTAAACATTAAATTATATGGACCGTACTATCGATTCAAATAAAGATTGCAAATCTTTTTTCTGAATTCGATGTGTTTTTTGAAAAAAAAAACTTTCATAAACGCTTAACTGTATGCTGTGGCAACATACATTTAAAAGTTTTAATATGCTACATATAGCGAATTATTTTAAAGTTTATACCATTAATATTTAATAAGCTCAACAAGTGATGTGACGCAAAACATAATGTCATTTTCACTGTATATATGTGGCTGGACGCTAATAGCAACAATACACCCATATCCCTGGCATTCTAACGCTATTTCCAAATGTCACGAAAAAAACAAGTGTGTCATAAACATACATCAATAGTCCTCGACATAATCTAAAGCCAAAAATATTTTAATTTAATTTGAAGTGCGAAAACGCCAACACGCCAAAAACACACTCCGGGCAACAACACACAAAATGTCCTTCGTAAAAGTGTGTGTGTGTCAGTCAACCTAACAGCCACGCATTTTGTCAATTAATGTAAAATAATAAAAAGGACCGTTGTCACAATATTATTTGTGAGTGCCAACATTTTGTAAAATACTCAAAAACAGAAAATATCAACAAAAATATACAAAAATTTAAGGTACTATAACCAAGAGCAATGATATTTCTTAAGAAATGTCGTGTCTTCTGTTTGCCACAATACAACAAAATTTCAACGGATATTGTTTTATTTCCGGTTTAATATCAGACAAAACATCTGTTGAACCCACACCAAGCATGCAACCAACCAACCCACACGCATATATTTGTAGCTTAGCATAAAATACCAAAAGTTACCAGCAAATCTTACAGCAGACCGCCAAGATTCTATAGCTTGTATCGAAAAGGACGGGGTGGAAAGGAGACTTCGCCGCTGTGAAACATCATGGTCTATGTGAAAACAAGAAGGTCAAATATTTTTCGTATTCTATTGCTTCAATTGTCACCATGAAGAATACAATTCTTCTTCTACTCAAAGTGAACTCTGTTACGACTTTAGATGATACCGTGGCTTTTTGTTCGACCGTCCGACCATATGCCTTCTTATCTGGGCTTCTTTTGTTTAAAAATTCTCTTGAAATTATACAAAAGAGATTCTTTGTCAAGATTCCAATGTTCTTTCGTTCGTCCTTTTGTTTTGCATTTCACAATTCAAACACTCGCACTCGCACGGTATGTCGACAATGGCGGTTCGCCGATGTTCGCAGGCAAACGGTTTGTGAGAAATGGTTTGAATTAGGTGATGGCTGTTGTGGTGGTTGGTTGGAGGATTGAGACATAGGCAAATACAATGCACGGAGAATTTGCATGTTTTACAAGTAACTAAAATTGAATATCTTAGCTTGGGGCTGAACGACGCTCCTCCCTTCCAGCCATCCGAAACTTGTACATCCTGATTACAGTGGAATATTATATCTGTTTTTAATTTGAAATAGCACATTCTTATATTGTTGTTACAGTGGAGAAAATATATATTAGTATTGAGGACGTTTCAAAAAATTTACAATTAATTTGTAATGTCCCAGCAATAGGCGTGGATTTTTTAAAATTAATTTCTAATGTCCCAGCAATAGGCGTGGATTTTTTAAAATTGATTTTTAATATTCAGCAATAGGCCTGGATTGATTTTTAATGTTCAGCAATAGGCGTGGATTTTTTAAAATTGATTTTTAATGTTCAGCAATAGGCGTGGATTTTTTAAAATTGATTTTTAATGTTCAGCAATGCGCGTGGATTTTTTAAATTTGTTTTTTAATGTTCAGCAATAGGCGTGGATTTTTTAAATTTGATTTTTAATGTTCAGCAATAGGCGTAGATTTTTTGAAATTGATTTTTAGAGTAGACTTCTGAAATGTTATTCAATATTTTCCTTTTTGAATAAAATTGGCACGTTCCTTATAAACCTACCCACTCTAATAAACATTCCTTTGTCTAACTACTATATATGTATGTCGTCGTTGTCGTTGTAAGTGTATGTGTTCTGTTGTTGTATTCAACATAGCGTGAAATTATATTTTAAATTGTATTTCGTTTCTTATTTCTTACTGTCTTTCAATTTCTTGTTAACAGTTGTATACTCGTATACTTTTTTTGTACAATCTTACAAGTTTGCCAAAAGGACTTGTTTCTAGACATGTTACGTTGTTGTAATACCTTTTTTTGCTTCTATGAATTTAGTTGCCAGCATCATGTAACTCTATCTTGTTACATACATAAAAGTATATAAAAAAAGGAAAAACAATTGTGAAAAAGGAACTGTCAGAGGGATTGACTTGATCATACCCTATAGAAGAAATGTTAATATATTTATTGGCTGCTGTATGGTATAAAATGAGTTCATATTTATACTTTTGGAATATGAAATTTTCAAATAGTGAA
>NW_026879167.1:0-26071 GCF_032173495.1 Musca vetustissima
CTAAATTTGGTGCATGTTGGATTTCGGTTCACAGATAGAGTTGGAGTCTTGAAATTGGGAATTAAAATGACTGTTGCAGTGTAGAATTGAAGTAGTTTTGGAACTTATTATTGGTCGAAAATTACTAAATAGTACTAACTTTAGTACAATTTGGATTCTGCTTGAACAGATGAGCTGAAATTTGGAATTCAGATTTCAGAAATTTGGAATTCAGATTACTGTTGAAGATTGGACTATATAAATTCGAAAAAATAGAAAATTTTGGAAATTCGTATTTATGTGTACAAAAAGTACTAAACGGCACTAGATTTGGTACTATTTGGATTTGGGTGAACGGAGAGAGCTGGAAACCTAAAATTTTGAATAATGGTTGCTTTTGGAATATAGAATTATATATATTATATATATTTGGTACAACTTTATTAAGTGTGAATGGATAGAGTTGGACTCCAGAATTTTGGTATTAAAATTAATTTTGGAATGTAGGATTGACGTAGTTTAGGAAATTCTTAATTATAGAAACTTTGGTACTAAACGGTACCAAAGTAGTTAACATATTGTTTTTGTGTGAACGGATCCTGAAATTTTGAATTAATATTACTGTTGGAGTGCAGGATTAAGATATGTCGGTAGCATTACGTGTACTAAATGGTACTAAATTTGGTACAGTTTAGATCATAGTGAACGGATAGAGATGGAAAACATAGTATTGGAATTTCGTACTCATGGATACGAGAAGCACTAAATGGTACTAAATAGGGCACAATTCGTTTTGTGTGAGCGGGAATCCCAAAATTTGGAATTTAAATTAAGGGTGGAGTGTAGGATTGAGACATGGAGGTAGTTTTGAAAATGCGTGATTATGTGTACTAAGTTTAGTACAATTTAGATTTAAATGAAAGGATAGAGATAGAAGACTTATATTTGAAAATAAAATTACTATTAGAGTACCGGATTGAGACTGTGTTGTAAATTCAAACTTAAAGTACGAAAAGTACTAAATGGTACTAAATATGCAACAATTTGAACGGATAGGACTGGGATCCTGAAATTTATGATTAAAATTACTGTTGCAGTGTGGGATTGAGGAAGTTTTATAAACTCGTACTTACGTCTACGAAAAGTAATAAATGGTACTAAATTTGGTACAATTTGGTGTTGGTGAACGTATAGAGCGGGAATCCTTAAATGTGTGGAATGTGGTTGTATCCTGAGATTTGGAATTTAGATTACTGTTGAAGTGTAGTATTGAGCTATGGAGATAACTTTGGAAACTCGAATTGATGTTTACGAATAGTAAATAGAATAGCAAATACACTAAATTTGGATTTGGGTTACAGAGAGAGCTGGAAACCTAAAGTTTGTAATGTGGGTCACTAACGGATAGTTAGAAAGAAGTACCAAAGGTTTTTTTGTACTAACTGGTACTAAATATTGTGGTAGTGGCATGGAGGTAGTCTTGAAAATGTATAATTCTGTGTTCGAAAAGTGCTAAGTAAATCTGGAACCTGTATGTTTTTGTTAAATATATATTTGGAATTCTGGTCTATTTTTAATCTGTATAAGGAAGTAAGAGAAATTTCGGAAAATAGTGCTTATGTGTATGAAGAGTACTAAATTGCAAACTATATTACAATAAATTTACAGTATAAATTTACAGTATATTTTTTGTATTCCCTTTCCTGGTACTATGCAAGTATATATATATATATATTGTTTATACGGCGATTCTGCTATTTGTTCTTAAGTATTTTTGTTATGTACCCTTTTATACACCTTATGATAGAATAATACAGTAGAGTCCGAAACAACTGTTGTTACAAATAGATAGACTAGGAACCATCAGGTGTTTAACGATCACTATTAGGTGAATTTGTATATTTGTAAAAAACACGAAATATGGCAAAAATAGTTTTTCGAAATATCGCGGATTTAGTTGAATTTTCTGTGGATCGTTTCCGTTTCAATAAATGACCTGATAGGTATTTTGAACTTTTGCGAAGCCAGAACGTTAAAAACTTCAGCCGAAAAAGATATGTACCCAATTTATCTCAAAAATAGTATGAGCTGAATCCTCCATGGTTCTCGATATAATTTTTTAAGGGACACACCGAAATCGGATGCGCGTTAAAAGCATATGGACTTTTCGGAAATTATTCGCGGTTTACGAGGTTTTGGGTACGTCAATGCACATGGAATTGAAGATAAACTTCAGTACTTCCTGGAAACCGCATGCGCATCATATGGTTTTGAGGTTTACGCAATTTTTAATGTATATTTCATAATAAGTTTTATTTTATGATTTATTACTATTTATAAAAACCCAAGATTTATCGGAAGGGACTTGCTATAATACACAAGAAGTGATTATTTTTGTATATGCCAATTTTTCGGTGAAATTTGAGTAAAATAGAAGAATAACCCCAACATTTTTTTCTGAAACTTCTTGTATAAAATTAAAAAATAAATATGATGACATTATTTCTTCGAACCAAAAACAAATTTTTTTCGTCAATATCTTGTTTTGTGAGGTAAATTTTTCATAAAACTAGCTTTTTTCGGTTGAAGGTTAAAAATTATTTTTTGTTTTACAGATGTATTTCAATCGTTATTACTATAGCATTAAAATAATTAGTAAGTACTAAAAATCAAATAATATGCGCGATTGCACCACATATTCAACAATTTAGGAAAATAACTAGACACTTCTTCAGTAAACACAAGTGCATGTAATGTGGTATACGTTGAGTCGGTATGAAAAAAAAAACCAGCAGAAGACGAAATTTCATTACTCTATGAAACATTTGACCTCTACGAAAGCTTAGTCTCAAAGAGAATTCGACACTTTGCATTGATTTTTTGTGATTCGAATAGCCTTCGTCTTTTAGAAATGGCCTCCTATCGAAAAGAGATGGAGACGAACGAAGACAATTTTTTCAAATAATACCTAAAGTGCAAAGAAATCTGTAAGGCCCTGGGACCGCACATTTTGCCAAACTTGTACGTTCTAAAATCATCATAACTTTGTTTATTATGATCTCAATAATTATAATAACTTTTTGTTAAAGTAAAAAGTTATTATAATTACTAAGAAACGTTTATTTTTCAATAATACATAGAATGCATCTTATTATACAATTTCTGAAAGTTTAACAAAAATTGGTTCATAAATAACAAAGTTATGATGATTTTAGAACGTACAAGTTTGCCAAAAACGTGGGGTCCCAGGGACTTACAGATTTCTTTACGGTTCTTAATATGTTAACAGATATAAATTTCGAGATAATTCGCATTCATTAAAAACAATAAATTAAGTAAGATATAAATTGGAAGTGAAAATTATACTATACCACATTAACATCATATGGTACACCACATTACCTGTACATTTTTATGCCCTCCACCATAGTATGGAGCGTAAATTAATTTTGTCATTCCGTTTGTAACTCATCGAAATATTCATTTCCAACCCTATAAAGTATATATATTCTTGATCAGGGTAAAATTCTAAGACGATCTAGCCATGTCCGTCCGTCTGCCCGTCCGTCCGTCTGTTGTAATCTCGCTATCTTCTGAAGGAATTGAGATAGGGTGCTGAAATTTTGCATAGGGTTGTCTTTTGTCTGCAGGCAGGTCAAGTTCGTAGATGGAATATATCGGTCCACGTTTAGGCATAGCTCCCATATAAGAGTACCCCCAATTTTCGGTATTTTGGGGTTCTTGACCGTGTTTTTCAACCGAATTCGCTGAAATTTGGTACGTTGGGTTCTTATTGGGTACTAAAGGTCTCCACAATATTAAATTATAATTATAGGTCCACTTTTTCTGGTAGCCCCAATATAACGGCATCTTCTAACTTTCAGTATTTTGGGGTTTTTGATCGTATTTTTACATCGAATTGGCTGTAATTTAGTATTTTGAGTTATTAATAGGTACCAAATTTCTCCACAAAAAATTATGAATATAGGTCCATTTTTTCGGGTAGCCCCCATATAAGGGTACCCCCAATATTCGGTATTTTGGGGTTCTTGGGCGCGTTTTTCAAAAGAATTCGCTGCAATTTGGTATTTTGTAGTCATATATGGTAACAAATCTCCGTACCAAAAATTATTTATATTCGCCCCTTTTGGGGGAAGTCCCCATATAACCCCCTTTTTTATATTAAAATAGTTATATAATTTGTTCTGCGTTTTGGGTTTGGTTCTAAGAGTCTGTCGTAATCATTTAACCTGCGGAGGATATCGAAATAAAGTTAGAACGTAAGGTTCGATAATGAACTATAACCCGCATTTAGGCCTAGCACCTGTGGGGGAGGTATCAGAGGGAGTGGACCGATAGTCCACATTTTCGAACCTGAACTAAGTTTGGAAGAATAATAAGATAGGCACAGGTTGGATGAAATCAAAATTTTTTGGAACATGGTTCACATTATAGTTTACATAATCGCGTTGTAGAAATGTCGGTATAGGTCCACTTTTTGGTATTTTCCCTACATTTTCATTTCAACTACCTTTTAGTATATCTATGGTGGAGGGTATCCAAAGTTCGGCCCGGCCGAACTTAACGCTTTTTCACTTGTTAAAAATCACTTTTAATAGAATTTCAAATATTTTCTCAAATATTTCTTAAATTGTTACTATAATATTATTTTCAAGTTGATTCACGGAAAGACAATACATGTAGCATGTTAAATCCAAAATTACAATTTAATGGGATAAAAAATTTTGTCAATGTAAAAAGAAATTAGCATCACCTACTTTATAATTTGATTATACGTGGTGTTTAGATTGTGTACTTACCTTTGTTGTTAAATTAATTTATTAAAATAATTAAAATGATTTGATGGTGGTGATCGTGATTTGTTGTTGTCTGTTTTTTCGTGTGTGTTTTCCTTCGTGAAAGAAGAGAAAAACAAGTGAAAAAGCGTTATGTTCGGCCGGGCCGAACTTTGGATACCCTCCACCATAGATATACTGACAGGTACTTGAAATGAAAATATAGGGAAAATACCAAAAAGTGGACCTATATCGACATTTCTAGAAACCGATTATGTAAACTATAATGTAAACCATAATTCAAATTTCAGAAATTATTAATGGATAATTATACCCTCAGCCTTATGGCTAATGAGGGTGTATACACTTTGACACGGTCATCGAAACATTTCAGAAAATTTCGATTTCATCCAAACTTTGCCAATCTTATTATTTCTTCCTAACTTAGTTCAAGTTCGAAGATTGGGAATATAGGTCCACTCCTATGGTACCTCCCACACAGGGGCTAGGCCTAAATGCGGGTTATAGTTCATTATCGAACCTTACGTTCTAGTTTATTTATCTCGATATCCTCCGCAGGTGAAAATATGGCAACCTACAATATGGCATGTGAAACAGCTGTTCATTGTTTTGATGCAATGTGTTGCAACAACTACAATAGATTACAAATAAAAGAACATTTTTTTATGATGGCAAAACACAAAGAATAATAGGAAGAAATCTGCGACTTAATTAATTAATTCACAGTTTATTATTTCACTACATAATTGTGTGCCTTTTTATTTAATTCCGATATTTTATCTCCCAAATTCATAAAGTGGCCTGTTATGTTATGATTTGCTCCTACTCCTTTATTTCTTCCTTCAAATCATGCACACCATAATTTTGAAAAAAAAAATATTTTTTGTTCTTTCATAATTTTTATTTAAGTTTTTCACTGTTAAGCGGCTCATCAGGCAAATTTGGGTTTTCCATAATTTTCAAAATTTTATTCTTGAGAGACATATCCTCACCCAAAATGTCTGTATTTCGCCTCCAAAATGCATCAAACTCGACTTAAATATTACTTATTACCTTCATACATCCCTTGGCAATACTTGGTTCAGCATACATCGTTATCAATAGGTTTTCCAATGGCATTTTATTGGTTGTTTTCCAGTTAAAAATTTGCTTACTATCATTTATAATATTCTAAATCGTCATAGAATAAGTATTGTGTAAATATTTTTCATAAAAATAGTTATTACTTATGTTTTTGTAGTCAACTCCCCTTAAATTTATTAGCGAAAAATTTCGCACAAAATTTCCTACTCCCTGTAATTCAGAATACCTAATTTTTCCCCAAAGCGGATTTTTTCGCTTTCGAACTTTATTCAGAATAAGGCGAAAGCGAGAATGCGAAAAAATTCACTGGAAAATGTTGTTCAGAATAAGGCGAAGGGAAAGAGCGAGTAAATTCACATGGAATTGACATCCAGAATAAGGCTGTATGTATTCTGGATTACAGGGAGTAGGAGAATGAGATGAAATTTTGTGCGAATTTTTTCGCTAATAAATTCAAAGTGAGTTGACTACAAAAACATAAGTAATAAATATTTTTATGAAAAATATTAACACAATACTTATTCTATGACGATTTAGAATATTATAAATGATAGTAAGCAAATATTTATCTGGAAAACAGCAAATAAAATGCCTTTGGAAATCCTATTGATAATGATTCATGCTGAACCAAATATTGCCAAGGAATGTATAAAGGTAATAATGAATATTTAAGTCGAGTTTGATGTATTTTGGAGGCGAAAAACAGACATTTTGGGTGAGGATCTGTATCTCAAGAAAAAAATTGTAGAAAAACAAAATTTGCCTAATGAGCCGCTTAACAGTGAAAAACTTAAATAAAAATTATGAAAAAAAAAATATTTTTTTTTCAAAATTATCGTTTGCATTATTTGAAGGGAGAAATAAAGGAGTAGAAGCATAACAGGCCACTTTAAGAATTTGGAGAGATAAAATATCGAAATTAAATAAAAAGGCACACAATTATGTGCCTGTGTTTTTCCCATCATAAAAAAATGTTCTTTTATTTGTAATCTATTGTAGTTGTTGTACCAAAATGCATCAAAACAATGAACAGCATTTTCACATGTCATATTGTAGGTTGCCATATTTTCAAACTTTAATTAATTTTCTTTTAATTACAAAGCATTTATAAAGCGGATTCTTGATATTTCACATTTATATTGTTATAAAGTTTAAACCACAATAACAAGTAACAATTTTTAATAAAATAATCAATAAATAAAATATTGAAAAATATTACACAATTAAATTACAATGGGGCAACACACATTACAACTTAAATTACAATATGGCAACACACATTACAACTTAAATTATAATATGGCAACACGAATCTTTTTTTCAACCACCATTTTCGAAAACTCGAATCAGCATCTCGCATTTTTTGCGTCTCCCTATTCATTCAGAATAAGGCGAGAATGTAAAAGCGAAAATTTTTGTATGTGCGAGATATCTCCCAGCGAATATCCAGAATAAGGCTGTATATGAAACGTTTGCAATCGTTTCGTACCGCAATTTTCGAAAGAACAAAACGAAACAAAAGAAAACCACACATAAAGTTCTTTCGTTTTGTATATCGTACTGTTTGCGCTCATGATACATCTGGGATGTTTGATATTGAAAATGAGATATATCGGCCAGCCCCCATATTGTGGTATCCCAAATTTAAGATTTTTCTTCATTTTTTAAGTAATCAGCTATAATTAGGTATTTTTGTTTCCCACTGGGTGGAAAAGTACCCTGTGCAATGTTTTATCGCTATCGGAGAAATATTTAATGTCTTTAGTGCAACATTTACATAAAATCGTTCGAAACTGTATATGGGAGCTATATCGAAATCTTAACCGAGTCTCACGAAACTTCACACATATCACTCTAGACTCAAATCAGTACGCTATGCAAAATTTCGTGCAAATCGAAATAAATGAATTGGCATTAATGCACCATTTACACAAAATCTGACGAAAATGTGTGTGGGAGCTATGTCTAAATCTGAACCGATTTTCATGAAACTTAACACACATCACTCTATACTCAACTCAGTACGCTGTGCAAAATTTCGTGCAAATCGAAAGTAATAAAAGGGCTTTAATGCACCATGTACACAAAATCGGACGAAAATATGTGTGGGAGATATGTCTATATCTGTACTGATTTCAACAAAACTTAACACTCGCCACTCCGGACTCAATTTGGTACGCTGTACAAATTATAGTCTCAATCGGATAATTAGTAGTCACTTTGTTGTACTACAATTGTGTTGTAGTTACGTCCTTTTGTTTCAGAAAATAACAATTCAAAAGGACGTATGTCAGTTACGTCCTTTTGACTTGTTAAAAACCAAAAAAAAAAAAAATATTTTTTTTCAAGAAATTAAAATGCTCCATTTTTATAGATTTTACAACGTTTTTTGCTTCTCCTGTAAAATCAGTAAAAGTGTAGTTACGTCCGTTTGCATTTATGGTGACGATATGCTTTATAGGGTCGGAAATTAATATTTCGATGAGTATCAAACGGAAGGACAAAATTGATATGCCCTCCATACTATGGTGGGGGGTATTAATTGGGGGTTATATGGGGACTACCACAAAAAAGGGCGAATATTAATAATTTTTTGTTGGGGAGATGCCACATATACAACTACAAAATACCAAATTGCAGCGAATTGGGTCGGAAAACACGCTCAAGAACCCCAAAATACTGAAAATTAGGAGGTACCGTGGACCTATATTTATAATTTTTAGTGTTTAGTACCTAATAAGAATCCAATGTACCAAATATCAGCGAATTCGGTCGAAAAACGAAAACCCGAAATACTGTAAATTAGGAGGTACAGTGGACCCATATTTATAATTTTTAGTGTTTAGTACCTAATAAGAACCCAATGTACCAAAACGCGCTCAAGAACCCCAAAATACCGAAAATTGGGGGTAACCTTATATGGGAGCTATGCCTAAACGTGGATTGATATATCCCATCTGATATATCCACCTACCGTAGATCGTCTTAGAATTTTACCCTGATCAAGAATATATATACTTTATAGGGTCGGAAATGAATATTTCGATGAGTTACAAACGGAATGGCAAAATTAATACAGCATCCATACACAGACGTACGCAGAATTGATTTTTTTCACAGTAAATTTATGTTTGCAACAGCGATTTTTTTCATTTTGTACTACAATGTAATGAAAACTACTTATTAGAGGAGGTGATGCAAATGTGGTATACGTTGGTAATGTGGTATAGTCACTTTTTTGTAAACTGAAAATTTTAGAATAACTGAAACATGTTTTATAGTTTGCTGTTCTCAAAAAAATAAGATAGCAATGATCTGTTTAATTTATTTAACTCAAGTTGAAAATCAGTAGCAAAAATTAAATTTTTCATGAAATTAACTTTTTTCGGTTGAAGTTTAAAAATATTTTTTTTGTTTTACAGATGGATTTAAATCTTTATTGTTAAAGCATTAACATAATATGTATGTACTAAAAATCAAATTATATGCGCGATTATCACATATTTACCAATTTAAGAAAAAACTATTCATTTATTCAGTAAACACAAGTGCAGGTAATGTGGTATACCTTGAGTCTGAAAAAAGCCAGCACAAGGCAAAATGTCATTACTATTTGAAACATTTGTACTCTACGAGAGTCTACCATAAATCACGTGGTACAATTATAAAAGGTTAGGTAGCAAGTCCCAGCTGATTTGATTCCAACGTAATACTAGTGTCAATATGAATTTGACAAATTATGTTTTTAAAAATCACCCAACAGGAAAATTGGAATCGCATACAATTTGAAATTGTTTTTTATTAAATGTGCTCCCGTATTCAATTTAGTAAATCTGCCTGCTGGGAAAGTTTGAGGAAGCAAATCTTTCTTCATTGAATAACTCGCAATTCTCTGCATTTTCATATGTGCTATGAGTTTTAACAACTTCTCCATACAAAAATTAAATATTGCCAAGTGTAGACATTATTATATATTACAAATTAAAATTCCACACAACGTATCCGTTAAAAATCTTAACAGTCATAAATCTCGAGCTAATTCGCATTCATTAAAAATAATATATTATATAAGATATCAATTGGAAATGAAAATTATACTATACCACCATCATGTGGTATACCACATTACCTGCACTTTTTTAAAATCACTTTTAATGGAAATATTTTTCTAAAAAAATCTCTTAAACTGTTAGAATAATGTAATTTTTAAATTGATACATGGAAAGGCAACACATGTAGCATATTAAGTGTAAAATTTTAATTTAATCGGATAAAAATAAAAATTTGGCAATATAAAAACAAATGGGTATACCACATTTGCATCACCTCCTATACAGAATATTGAATTGCATTTTTTTATATATTAACTAGTTGACCCGGCAAACGTTGTTTTGCCTTATCAAAATTGCATCAATATAAGGTGTGTAAAAACATTTGTCAATAAGTTTATGTCAATAAAAAGTATTAATTGGTACCCCAATGCAGGCTGATGTGCTTACAGTTTATAATTTGGTAGAACTTTTTCCACTCCAAATTTTAGAGTTGGCATAAAAATTTAGTGGTTTCCGCTCAGTTATAGGTATATTTCATTTTTAGACAAATTTTTAATTAGTTTTCAGATTGCCGTTATAGATTTGTATAGTTTGCTATATATTCTATACATAGTTTTTGACAGTTAAGAGGAAAAAGTTTGGCCAATGTTGACGCCGTTACCTTATTTTGATTGTAAATGTCAGTTTTACTCTTAACTCTAAATCGTGAATTTTTTTAATCGGATTTGTTATATCCTTACATTGTTTGATTTCAATTTACCCATTCAAGGGTTAAATGTTGTTTAAGGTTACATAGGTCCACATCCAAACTTCAAGTTGACGGCAAAAAAAAGAAACATTGTCGAAAAAATAATACACCTTTTTGACAAATATGAACATGAGATTTCATATCCAACAGCATGGGCTCCGAAGAAAACAAGACAAAACTTCAAATATCTTACGGGGATACTAATAATGCTATCAAAACCATTATTTTCGTCGATGTTAATTTTCTCATTATGAGTATTAGAACATACACATACATATTTTATGAAATAAAAAGTTTTGATCTAACTAACTCAACAAACCATATTGTCTTAAAAAACAACAATTTATTTTAACATTAAGCCTAGATACAAAAATTGGGGAATTGCAGATATTACTTAATATATTTGTTTTGGCGGAATCTCACAATTAGTTTGCATATTTTCCTATTTTGACCACATGTCCTTTGAATCGTCGGTGCACACGTTCTTGAGTTATAAACGATATAACTAACACAACCTTCGATTATTCAAATTTCCCGACTTTTTGATGCAATTATAAACAGCCGAAGGAAAACGTGAGTGAAATCGGTCCAGTCAATACACCATGCAAACGTTTTTCACATCTTCAAAAATACATTTGAGGAACCCTAAAGGCACATCTAAGTTAGACACAAACAGCATGTAATGCGGATTTGCCTAAATGTAGGATTCGAATTTAAATGTATTATTCCCGAATATAAGAAAATGTTCAATAATACCTTCGTATTTTGTTGACGTATTTGTAATCTTATATAGCGAATTACTAACATCATTGAACTATATTGATAGACGTTATTACGTTTTTTATATAGACATATGTTTTGTCTATGTATTGGCAATTTTATCAAAAATATTCCTAGTGCTGTTTCCTATTAAGGACATGATCAAGTTTTGGTAAATGGCCGAGATATCACATGGGATATGTGTTGTATTTATAAGTTCAAAAATAAACGCAAATATGGTTAAAAAAAAGGTGATGGTTTATGGAATGAATATGGTGAAATTACAAAAGAATTCTGAATGTGTTCAACCATTCCCAAAGGAGGTAACGTTTAGAGCGAAAAAACTTCTTGAATTGGTTCATACGGATGTTTGCGGTTCAATCAGAGTAACATCGACGATTACTCTAGAATGATGTTTGTTTATTTCCTAAAAAACAAAGGTGATGTATATAAAGCTTGTACAAAATGTATGACAGGTTATTCAGCTGAATCAAAAGCATATCGGTTGTTAGACATTAAAACAGGAAAATTGTACAAAAGACGGGTTGTCAAGTTCTTAGAAGAGTCGGTTGAAAGTAACAGCGATTACGATTGTAACTACAGAGTTCTAAGATCAGGAAAAATTATATTATTAAATAACGCCCAAATTTCACAAGATACTAATATATGTATGTTCAAAAGATTTTATAGAAGTAATGCAAAATGAATTTGGACCGTTAATATCGAATGATACGTGGGAGTTAGTAAACAGGCATAAAAACGTGCCCGATCACGTTTTCAACATTAAGAAAGATAAGGACGGTAATTTAGACCGATATAAAGCAAGACTCGTGGCAAAAGGCTGTGGTCAAATATGTGGTATAAATTATACTGAAACGTTTACGCCAATAACGCGGTACGCTAACGTAAGAACTGTGTTGGCTTTAGCAGTAGAATACAAATTATTCGTTCATCAAATGAATGTCACGACAGCATATCTAAATGGTACATTATATGAAGATATTTTTATGGAACAACCGCAGGGAATTGAAGATGCGGAAAATCTTGATAAGGTTTGTACGCTTAAGAAATCGACATATGGTTTAAAGCAGTCCGGCCGTATGTAGAACGAAAAACTTGATACTGCGTTGAAAAAATTGGATTTATCCGTTGTCCGGTCGAGAGATGTACATACGTGTTAAATAAGGAAGACGAATATAATAGTGGTATATGTATACGATATAATGTTGGTATGTTCCAATATGAGAACATTAAATCTGCTCTGAAGGCAGAATGTGTAATAATTGACAAGAAACCAGTTAATTATTTCTTGGGGATGGAGATAGAAAGAAATGAATCTTCCGGAAGTATACGATTGTCACAAAAGAAAATAATTAAAGAGTTATTGGTGGCACAGAATATGGAAAATACAAGAAAATTTAACACTTCTCTAGATCCTGAATTGCAGTAAAGTGTATGAAACCAAATATGAATCGTGGTTCGTTGATGTATATAGCAATTTGCTCCCGTCTAGACATTCTTCGCGCTGTAAATAGGCCATAGCAATTTAATAAAAATCCGCATTTAGAACATCTCTAGGGACCAAAACACATTTTTCGTTACTTGGCCAATACTCTTAACTACGAAATTGTTTATAAATCCAATGGAAGATTGTTACGTGGTTTGCAGACGCAGATTGGGCAAGTAGTTCAGACGATAGGAGGTCATATACGGGATACACATATATTTTAGCTGGCGCAGCAATATCATACGAATCAAAAAAACAGCAGACAGTCGCATTGAGCAGTACAGAAGCATCAAAAGGAAGCAATATATCTGAGAACCTTGCTAATACACATAGGTTTTGCTGATATTACTTCGATATAGACAATGGACATTTCTAGTAACAAAATATTTTTCCTCATTCTCTTGTAAACGTTTCTAAAATAAACGTTACATTAGATATCGGATATAAGCACATCTCATATAAGAAAGATTATCAAAAACATCGAACTTATACATTCTTATATCCGATAATTCCATATAAGAAAACAACGCGCATAAGAAAGAAATCTCCGGCTTTTTTGAGTTTCTTATATCCGATATCTACTGTATTTGAATTTAAATATTCAGCCTTATTCTGTTTATTCGCTAGGGACATATCTTGCAATGTAAAAAATTTTTCGCTTTCACATCTCGCCTTATTCTGAGTTAATAGGGAGACGCAAAAAACACGAGATGTGGATTCGAATTTTCGAAAATGGTGGTTGAAAAAAAGATTCGTGTTACCATATTGTAATTTAAGTTGTAATGTGTGTAGCCATAATGTAATTTAGGTTGCAATGTGTGTTGTCCCATTGTAATTTAATTTTATACTATTTTTCAATATTTTATTTATTGATTTTTTATTACAAATTGTTACTTTTTATTGTTATTTAAACTTTATAAGAATACAAATGTGAAAGTGACAAAAAACGGATCGTGTTATTTCGTCGGCAAACTAAAAAAAATATTACACTGCAAACAAATTACAAATAAAAGAAAATTTTATATAATGGCAAAAACCGCAATGAACGATGTCAAAGACATAACGAATAATGGGAAGAAATCTACGATTGAATTAATTAATTCACAGTTTATTATTTCATTACATAATTGTGTGACTTTTTGTTTAATTTCTATTTTTTATCTCCTTAATTTCTTCCTTCAAATCATGCACACGATAATTTAAATAAAAAACCTTTAGCTTTATTATTATTCTTTCATAATTTCTATTTGAGTTTTTCACTGTTAAGCGGCTCATCAGGCAAATTTGGTTTTTCCATAATTTTCAATATTTTTTCTTGAGAGGCAGATCCTCACCTAAAATGTCTGTATTTCGCCTCCAAAATTCTTCAAACTCGGCTTAAATATTCCTTATTACCTTTAAACATTCCGTGGCAATATTTGGTTGATCATACATCGTTGTCAATAGGATTTCCAGTGGCATTTTATTTGTTGTTAAAAATGTGCATACAATCATTTATTATATTCTAAATCGCCATAGAATAAGTATTATGTAGATATTTTTCATACAATATTTATTACTTTTGTTTTTGAAGACAGTTCCCTATAAATTTATTAGCGAACAATTTCGCACAAAATGTCATCTCATTTTCCAACTCCCTGTAATCCAGAATAACTAATTTTCCCCCAAAGCGGATTTTTTCGGTTTCGAACTTCATTCAGAATAAGGCGAAAGCAAGAATGCGAAAAAATTCACTGTGAAATGTTGTTCAGAATAACAGAATAAGCGAGTAAATTAACGTGGAATTGACATCCAGCTGATTAATTGCGGTGCTTCTTCTGCGTTTTTGCTCTGACGAAAATAAATAAAAGTTTTTTAGATTTTTTTCCAAACGAAGATTCGGATTGTTTTATGTACAATCATTCATGGAACAATGTACATATATATACATATCCTTTTCTTACAGGGCGTAGGAGTAGCAGATAATTTATGGTCGTGAACCAAAGAACTAGTGATTCTCGATTTTTTATTTTTAAGATTTTAAATGGGCTTGTTTAAGTTCGATACATTGCTTACGGCAATGTATATGTTCGATACATTGTTTCCCCTTCTACAGCATTACAATTAACCAAATCTTATCTGCATATCTTCCAGGAGCCTCATTCGCCTAGTTCGGATTGTAGGGGAGAGTTCGCTCTCTTCTACTATATCTCCTGGAAGCCACATTCGCTTAGTTCGGATGCAGAGAGGCGCTTTCCAATGCTGTGGTCGTAGTTATTGATCACGGCCTTGCTGTAGCTTTCTTGCCGATCGCAACTTCACTTGCTTTTTCGCTTTCGTAGAGTAAACACTTGCAAACTCGCTCTCGTTGGTTAAACTTGCTTTATCGCACGCACACCTAAAGGTAAAGTTTGTTGCTTTTCGAAACAAAACCACTTGCCAAATAAAGTTGAAAATATATTCTAATATCAAATTGTTTTATTTTGTTTTTTTTTTCTCTTTTTGGTTTTTTCTCCCCTTAACCGGTATCACGCCAACAGGGCTGGTAAATTAATACCAATGCTTGTAAAGGTTTATAACTTCGCACATATCGACGCCTCCGAACCATAGTATGCTAAGTCGACTTAGCATGTTTTAAAGTTCTTTACGTTTTTAGATACTACGGTCCTTAATTTAAATTCACTGAAATTTTGGTAATCATCGGTCAATCCAAACCAAAGTTATAAGCAAAAATGTACTTAGCATGGCACGTACAATTAAAGAAAATTGCATATTTTGAAAGCTTCTACTGAAAAACTCACTTTTCAGACTTAAAAGTTCTTTACGTTTTTAGATACTACGGTCCTTAATTTAAATTCACTGAAATGTTGGTAATCATCGGCCAATCCAAACCAAAGTTATAAGCAAAAATGTACTTAGCATGGCACGTGCGATTAAAGAAACTTCCATACTTTGAAAGCTTCTACTGAAAAACTCACTTTTCAGACTTAGCATACTATGGTTCGGAGGCCTCGATATATATTTGAAGATTTAAAATGGAAGAAAAATAATTTACAAAAAATTGTTGTTGTTGGTTTGTTGTTGTTTTTTGTGATTAAAGAAAAGTCCTTATTTTTGATGGCGGGCATGATAACTCCTCATTGGAACATCGGAATCGGAAAATTCCCACTGTGTTAGAAAGAGTACCTGTCTGGCTCTCGTATGAAGATCATCGCCGATTGGCTTTATCCTAGTTCATACGAGAGCTATACACTCCCAGAGAAATGTGTCAAAATTTGAAACCGATTGGATTATTAGTTTCTGAGTTATCGTGCCCGCCATTCGTAAAAAACTGTTTCGAGAAAAATGCGTTTAAAGTTTGAGAAGCCCTCTTGCCGTCACTTGATGCTAGCACAATACATCGGCTATATCTTCAAGAGTTATTGAGATTTTCACTTGAAATTTTATGGGGACATTCTAGAATTCGAGTAAATTCGAATTAAAGCCAAAATTTTTTTGACACCGAGAATGGGGGGGGGGGTCCCCTCAAAGAAATATAAGATGTCGCAAAGCGGCGCATAGACAAAATTACTCTTTAGATTTTGTAAGAACCCTTTGTCTTTCTTTAGGCGAGATAAACGTGAGTTTTTTATATTTTTCGTTAGATCGATAATAAAATACGTGGCAAGTTAAGCGAAAGCTTAACACAGCGCCATTTTGTACATTTTTTTAAACCCGTAGGCCGTCCGAAGACGAATTGACATTTTGTCTTCAGTACGAAATACTCAACATCTATAATGTCAAAACCATTATTTGAGCAGAACAAAGCAGTTTTTATGAAAAAAATATCAGTAGAAATATAACACAGCTAAAGTTTTGGTGTGCCTTCAAATTTGAGTTGTTTCATAAATGTTGTTATATATAACAAATTTCCCATGATAATCGTTCTAGTACAGTACACATATGTGTTTTGAATAAAAAAATTATTTAAAAATATTCCAAGCGAATCGCGGGTTAAGGTAAGGTCACACTAGGCAAATATTTGACGAAAATTGTCAAATATTTCTTTGCCATAATCTGACCACAAAATATTTTCAATGGCAAACACAAAAACAGCTGATTGTGGACAAACAAAATTATTTGACAGCAAATAAAATTTTGCGTGGTTTGCCGACTAGCAAACATTTTCCTTATTTTTGGGCAAACATTTACCTGTCCTCACAATATTTTTGTAAAAGCAAACAAAGGAAAATAACAGCTGATGCATACCTTGTTGTCAGCGTTATTATTATATAGTTTGTTGTTGTTTTCTCTCTTATTCTATAATATATGTATAATATGTTTTTGTTGGTTTTATTTCAAAATTTCAAAATATTATATTTTGCATTTGTATTAAATAATGTGTTTTATTTTCTTATTTTTGTTTTGTTTATATTTTTGATAAAATTCTCCATTTCTAACTAAATTATGTTTTCTCATGAAAAAAATCCTCATTATCATATTGGAAAATAGTGGTTGTTGGAAATTTTTATGAAGTCTTGCTTTTGGCTGTCGATTTTGTTGCTGCTGTTGCACGCCCCCCACGACGACCTTGATTATAACGTTGATTGCCACTACCATTACCGCCACACTGCGGCTTCGTCCACGTCCACGCGGAACTCTCCGACTGTAATGAACTGAATCCACAGAAGATTCTTGGAAAGCTCGTAGTTGACCGAAAATCGCTTGTATTATGCGAACACAACTCTTCAGGTACTGGTATTCTGGGTATTTATTGATCTCTGAAACCCCATCAACATCACAACATACACAATCACTCACCCACTAACTACCCCACGGTCTTTCCTTGTTTTTTTTTTTTTACTTTATTTTCTACATCCAATAGAATAATTGAAATAATTGACGCTGCTCCTCTTCCTTAATTTCTTGGAAAATATCGAGCAAATATTTTTTTGTTTTTTTGGCAGTTTGGTCAAACTGTTTTATTGTGCAAATATTTGCTCAAATGTGACCACACGTCAAACACGTTTTCCCATTTCGTTATTTGACACTATTTGCCTGCTGTTTTAGCAAACAAAATGTGTCAAATATTTGAGTGTTTGGGCAAACAAAATATAAGACATTAGAGTCAACTATTAGCGTAGTGTGGCCTTACCTTTGATCAAAGCACTTTTTCCTTTCAGTTATGTGCTAATTAGGTGATATTTTCAGATGAAGAAGACTAGATATAACTTCTTAATAAAAATATATAAAATGTTCATATTACAAAATTATTATTAAGCTCCCATGTGGTTTGGTATAGTAAAAGTCCCTTGAACATTAATAAGAAAACAACTGCATTTGAAGCTACAAAGTTTTAAATATTTATTGTATATTTCTTATAAATTTGTATGTCAAATGGTAAATACGTATATAGTATGTATGTATTGTATAAATTATTAGATTCGACAAATGAGAAAGTATTATTTACATATTGTATGCGACGTATATAGGATCCAATTGATCGGCTAAAAAACCATCGCGTGAATGAATTCGTTGTTTTTCGCCCCTGCTGTTTATGGGAACAACACCTGAAAAAAAGATACTGGTCATTAATTTATTTGAAACAAATGTAATATCATACATAAATGCTCTTAATAGAAAAACTGATTAATAGCAAAATCGGACTAAGACAAAAAAGTTCAGGAACCGAAAACAACAGGTTGTGAATCTTTTCTTAATGGTGAGTATTGATTTGATTCGTTGTGTCGATTAAACTGTCGTGCAAACTTGGGTATACAGTAAATAATAAAGAGGTAATGCTGACTTAACATTCCTTGTTCGACTTTTAATTATAAAATAACTATTTAATTCCACATACAACATTTTCGTTCTTATTTCAATTGTTTCGTATCCATAATATATATTAAAATTAACATTTTGCAATGCATTTCTGAAGTGAATAGTTTTGGGTTAATTGATCGGTCGTTGCAAATTGTTCATGATATTGACCTCCAAACTTTATTTTGGTGGATGCTGTGTCTATTTTAATGTAAAAAATGTGTAAAAACAGGTTGAGGCGAACCAGTTTTTTATGTTCTTAATCGATTTGTGATTAAGCCACTTACTTCACGGTCTTCGTGTTAAAGTAAAACTAGAAGCCAACACAATGTGGACTACGCCTCTTATGTATCATTTTTCAAAAATGTTGACATTTTGAAGCTCGATTTTGAGTGTTTTTTGAATTTTACTTCTAGCATTAATACGCGAATCTGAGTAATCTGATATATATTTTGTGTATGTAGTACGCACAGCTTCAGAGTAATATTCATCCGAAAGTGAAAATTTTGTGCGATCAAATTTCTAAAAAACTTATTTTTCGGGCCAAATTTTTAAATCTGTCAACTGAATGATATGGGTACCCGCGATCAGTAAGGTTTTTTACGTTTCGAATAATATAAAATCTTCTTCGTGAAAATCCATCTACTAGAACTGCGGGGACTGGCCTCCCAAAAACACGAAATTTGGCATAAAATGTTTTTGAAAATATCGCGGATGACCTGATACGGTATTTTAATCTTTTTCGAAAACAGAACTTTTAAAAATTCAGCCTAAAGAGAGATGTACCCAATTTATCTCAAAAATAGTGTGAGCTGGGTCATCCATGGTTCTTAATGGACCGCATTGAAATAGGTATAGTCGATGTTGTTGTTGTTGTAGCAGCTTGTACTGCTGTGTATTTTTCTATTTTTTTACCCTTGTTCTGCCACTAACTCCAAGTTCTGGAAGGCTGCGACCTGTATTGGTTGAGTCCAGAGAGAAGATGGGGTTAGGTGAGTGGGTTTGGCTGGGCAGTTGAACAGACGTAGCGTGTCATGTGGTCCGTTACCACATGCCGGGCAGACATGGTCCACCTCTCCATCAATTCGTGCCCAATATGAATTGAGGCGGCTACACCATCCATGCATATCCATTAGGTAGCGGTTTGGATAACTGCTCCTATAACACCCAAGCAGGTATTGCATCGACAACATCTTGCTGTGTTGACGCACAGGAAGGATCTTCGTCTCCTCATGTAAGTGGTCTATTGGAGTCATGAGGAGACATCCTGTTGCAGCCCTCAGGGCGGAATTCTGGCAGGATTGAAGACTTTTCCACTGCGTTATACTGAAGTTAGCGGACCACACTGGCGCCGCATAATTTGCCACAGAGCGGCCTATTGCTGTATAAGTCGTTAACAAGGTTTCCTTGTCAGCTCCCCAAGTGCTGCCAGCTAGCGACTTGAGAACTTTGTTTCTGCTCCTGACATTATCGCAAATAGCTGTGAGTAGAGTGTGGATCTTCATACAAACTAATTGCTTACAGGAGTAATAAAACTGTAAAATTAATGTAAACAAACTTATAATTTATGGGGTTTTTTTAGTCTGTCCGTCCGTGTGTGTGAACACGTGCATTTGTTTATTAATCCCTTCTCCCCTCCCCACCACCTGCATCTAATGTAAAATACCTAAACAAAAACTGTGTTACGTGGATTTTGGTTCGAAGGAATAAAAAATTGTCAAAATGTTTATAAAGATTTTCCGTCTGTCCCTCTTTGTGCGCACATGATTATTTCATAATAATGCGAAATACATTTATCCTTTTCTCAACCTAACGCATGAAATATTGTTTAACGTAAATTTTGGTTTTCCGATTTTCCGTCTGTCCGTGTTTGGGAATGCACATGGGTATTTCATAATATTGTGAAATACATATGTTGATCGATATGTGTGGGCGATCACAAATGTGTATGGGTATCAATCTATGACCCCACATTTAAACTCATCCTTGTATACCTACATGCAGGCGGCAAGTCACCCTTTCTTCAGAGATGTTGTGGTGGTGTACTGTCACCATTTTACACTTGAGAGCAATAAAAAAGGGATCTTGTGCATTTGCGTTTGTCTGCATTCATGTTTATTTTTGGTTATAACAACAAATGTTTGCAAACCAAAGATAATGTGTGTGCGATCCTAAATGTATCCTACATTAGGAATCATATGTGGGTTCTTTCATTCAAATACCACTGCTAGTACATTGTCACCCTTTTTACACTTGAAAGTAATTAAGCGGTAATATGAAAACAGTGGTAATTGGTTTGTGTGTGGGCGCTCGCCAATGCACCCTACATTCAGACTCATATGTATATCCAATGTCCCTACACTTGAAGGCGATAAAACAGATATGTAGTCATGTTTATTTGTAATCATATTGAGGTATGTTTGTCGCCCAAGGAAATGTGTTTTGAGATGCCTATGGAGTTTATAAATTGAAATATGTGTGCTGGATTAGCAGACACATTTGATGAATAAGACAATTGTTTATGTTTAAATTTGTATGCACTGCAGTATGTTGGCTAGCAGACACACTTGTTGCATTCAAGCAAAAAACACTTTATTTTTTTTAGATATACTAGAATATGATTTGAGGAGAAATGTTTCTTTTACAAGATAATGTCAAACATAGGTTTAATTCTGCCGCTAAAGTAAGAAGTTTCTCACTTTCAATTGAGAGTTCGTTTCAAAACCACATACACCCCAATAAAACTACTTTAACATTTCTAAAGTTATTTTTTCTAAAATATTATAAAGTGTGCAAAAAAAGTTTATATAAAAGTTGTCTTTAAAGTGGATAAAGTTATTTTATTCTAATCAAATAAAAATTTAAAGACACATATATTTAAAACGAGAATTTTGAAAGATAAAAAAGTGCTATTTCACGGACAATTACACGCAAAGTGAACTTATTTCTGTGAATATTAATTTTTATCGATAAAGTTTAAAATGGAAAAATATCAATGCAATTTCTGTTCGAAAACATGCAGCTCTACTGTTGCTTTTAAAAAGCATTTGCTATTGCATAAAATTTGTGTAGTATGCAACAAAATGTTTTTACACAACAAAGCTCTGAAATTGCATTATGAGGTCTATCATCCATACCATCTCAAAGGACTACAGAAAACAAATCAGCAACATGCAAATCCTCAACATACAACAACAACATTGAATGATCAGCAACAACATCAAGCTTATTTTCAACAGCCAACAGGAACATGGCAACAATCTCAAGAAATAAGGCAGCAACAAGCACATTTTCAACACCCTACAGGAACATGGCAACAACCTCAAGGATTATGGCAGCAAAGCAATCAACAACAACAGCAAACATACCTTCAGCCACATCAAAATTATACTCATGCAGATATAAGACAAAACCCACAAAGCTTTGATCAACAACAACAACATCATCTCCAACAACAAATTCAACAGAAAGATGATGAATCAAATAAAAAAAAATAACATGAAATTAGTAAGAAGTGGATACAACAACCGAATTCAAACCTTCGAATACAAAATCAAGGAAGAAACTTTAGAGGTTGACGTTATATTTCAGGATGCAAAACATACAATTATTACCCAGCTTGAAGATCCATTAAATCGCCACAAGTTAATCAAATTTCAATTGGAGCTATGTGGAGAATATGTTAAACAATCGAACGAAAACTTAATAGTAAAAAAAAATATATCATATTACCAAAGTTACACAGCTTGATAGAGCTACCAACATATATCCTATATTGAATGACCATTTCGAATATATTAAAACGAAGATGTCTGAGTTTCAAGAACGGGATTCTGGTTGGGCACTTTTAAAGATTTTTAGTTTGAAAATCAATATTTACAAGCATTCGCCTATAAGAGGTTCTCAATATATACCAACCCCTAAAGTAATAAAAAATAAAAGAGCATGTATCAATATTTATAACCAAGACATATATTGTTTTAAATGGTGTATGATTGCTGCATTGGAAACTCCGCACCCTAAAAACTCTTCACAAACATGTTCATATGCAATAGAAAATATTAACTCATCATTTATAGTGTTAAAAAATGGAATAACTCTGAATTTTGAAGGAATAGAATTTCCGATGGAGCTGAAGTACATAAAAGTGTTTGAAGAAAAAAAATCCAAACATTAGCATCAATGTGTTTGGATTCAATTATTCTTCACATTCCATAGTGGGACCATATTTCATCACGAAACATGTAAGAGATACGCATGTGAATTTGTTGTTGCTGGAAAATGATGACAAAGCTCATTACATTTTGATAAAATATTTATCTAGGTAAATTGTGATTTTATTAAAAAAAATCAATTATTATGCAATATTTATTTATTTTTTTTTATTTTAGGTTAGTGCATAGCCATTTGACAAGAGACCATAGGCGTCTACATATTTGCAACCAGTGTTTGTTATTTGTGATGAGGAATTGGTAAAGGGAGCTGCACACAATGAGTGCGATATAAACTATACTATTCCAACATTTATACCCATTTTATTCCACAATTTTTCTGGATACGATTGCCATCTTTTTATAAAAGAACTAATTAAATATATCCCTAGTAAGAAAACTAATATAATTCCACAAAATAAAGAATTATATATTTCATTATCACATATTGTTGATATGGATAATGGTATGGAATTTGAATATAGGTTTTTAGATTCCTTCAAATTTATGGCGGCAAGTTTGGAAACGTTAGCCAACAATTTGGAAGATGTGGATTTGAAATCAGTTAGGGCACATTTTCCCAATGATAGCCAATTTAATTTAATGAGGCGGAAAGGAATATTTTGCTATGAATATTTAGACTCCTTTGATAAACTAAATGATACAGTTCTTCCATCCATTGACGATTTCCACAGCACTTTATATAATTCCAGTTGTACTTTTGGTGATTATGAACATGCAAAACGTGTGTGGGAGACGTTTAACTGTCAATCATTAAAAGACTATATGGAGTTATATTTGAAGACGGATGTGCTCCTATTAACAGATGTATTCGAGAATTTTAGAAATTCCTGTAAAAGAGTTCATAAACTTGATCCCTGTCAGTACTATACTGCACCAGGCTTGTCTTTTGATGCAATGCTACGTTTTACGAAAATAACACTTGATCTTCTAAGAGATTTGAACATGTTCAATGTTATTAAAAAGGGTATCTGGGGTGGTCTAGTTCAATGTACCAAAAGATTTGCAAAAGCAAATAACAAGTACATGAAAGACTACAATCCAAATTTGCCATCACATTATTTATTATATTTGGATGCCAATAATTTGTACGGTTGGGGAATGAAGCAGTATCTTCCAGAAGGAGATTTTAAATGGTTGCAACCTGAGGAGGCGATAACAGATGTTGAGGAAATTCTTAAATTCATTCATAATTCTTCCATTGGATACGTATATGTAGTAGACCTTGAATATCCGGAAGAATTGCATGATCTACACAATGATTTACAATTTTGTGCAGAAAATAAAAAGGTTGGGGATTCAAAATATGAGAAGGTTATTGCTGATTTTAGTCCAAAGAAAAACTACACAATACATTATATGAATTTAAAACAATGTTTAGAAAATGGACTAAAATTAACAAAAGTTCATTTTGTAATTTCGTTTCGTCAATCTCCATGGTTAGCACCATATATAGATAAAAATACAGCCGAACGACAAAAGGCATCTAATTCATTTCTTAAAGACTTATATAGACTATAAAACAATTCTGTTTTTGGGAAAACAATGGAAAACGTGGATAAAAGGAAGAACATTAAACTAGTCAATCATTGGGAATATAAAGATAGATATATGAATTATGGGCAATCCAAATGAACAAAACAAACGTGACATACAATAAACCTATTTATATAGGTTTTTGTATTTTAGAACTTGCTAAATATATAATGTATGATTTCTTTTATGGATATATTTCAGTTTGATACATCCGATTATCCAGATGACAATATATATAAAATCCCCAGAAAAAATAAGAAAATAATTGGTATGATGAAGGATGAGAACTGTGGAAGAATTATGACCACGTTTGTTGGATTAGGACCTAAAATGTATTCCTTCCAGGTTGAAGATGGCGAAGAAGTAAAGAAAGCAAAGGGCGTTAAAAAGTGTGTAATTGCAAAATATACAATAAACGATTATAAAAAATGTTTACTAAATGAAAAAATAACTACAGATGTCATGATTAATTTTAGGTCTAAGATGCACCAAGTGTATACAAATAAAATGCTTAAGATAGTTTTAAATTGTAAAGATACAAAAAGAAAAATCAAAGACGATAAAGTAAATACTTATGCATGGGGGCATAGAAATATTGAAAATGAATATGTAAGTAACATTAACCTTGACTTTTCAAGACCATTGGATATAGATTTAAATTTATCTAGTAGTGATATAAATGATGATGAGCTAGATAGGTATTTAAATATCGATGAAGATTATTTAAATAGTTTAAACTTTGATTTTTCCATTCCAATGGAAACAGATTTAGATATTCCATGTAATATTGACATTGATGAATTGAATGTATATTTATAAGTTCCCATTGTAAATAACAATATATAAAAATATGTGTATCTATATATAAATAAATAATAAACAAAGTGTAAATTATTTCATTGTAAAGAAATGTGTTTTATTTCATTTAAATAAATTTAATGTTTAATATAATATGTAAGTAATTGGATCTTCAAATCAATTGTCCATTCTTCACGATCTTCAAATCAATTGGTCCTTTGTAGGAAAGAAGTGGATGTGGTTCTCTCATATAGTATGTTTCTTGAAACTTGGTATATATATCGTAAAGTACTGCATAGCGATTTTCTCCATACTTTAGATTTAAATCATCATAGGGATACGTTTCTGAATTCAAATGTACTTTGATGTTTTGAAGATCACAATGCATCAATTTGTGATCTTTTTCAAATACAAATGCCACATATCGTGGTCTTTCATGATTTGCCGATAATTTAACATTCCAGCTGTGTTGTCTTCCACCAACAAATGTTGGATTAAAGTAGCAGTCCCAGCTACGAAATGCTATTGGTAATGTTTTTCCATCCTTTATTGTTTTCAAGAAACTAATTTTTCTATAGTCAGACAAATTCATGTGTTGCACTTTCCAGACAATGTTTGTGATAGTAAGACGAATATCTTCTTTTGCGTCTGTAGAATAGCATACATTTGTATCATTGGCACTCCGCAAAAGAATCAAGTCATGTTTGCTATTACAATTACACCCCATCCAGCATTACTCATAACTTTACTTTCAGATTCACTTAGAGAAATCCAATTTTTAA
>NW_026879168.1:0-25549 GCF_032173495.1 Musca vetustissima
GTCCAATAGCAGCGGTGAAAATAACCGAGTCGGAAACCGAATCCGTAACTGCGGGTTCCAGCATGTCCCCGATCGTCGAAGATCAAATATCCAAACCCGTAACTGCGGGTTTCAATTGCGTTCACCCATCAGAATCCGTAACTGCGGGTTCTTCGTCGACAAGTTCGGTATCCAGGCCAGATCCCATAACTGTGGGTGACTCGGTATTTGTTCGATCATCGGAGTCCGTATCTGCGGGCTCCTCGAATTTAAATAGAAATTGTCGCGTTTGTAATCGCCGGCATTCGATTGGTACGTGCCGAGATTTTCTTGCGATGTCCGTTGAGGCTCGCATACATATTATAAACGTAAACCGGGATTGCACACGCTGCCTGGCCAAATGGCATCAAGCCAATGACTGTCATAGTCAAAAAGTGTGTTTGAAGTGTGGAGGTAGACACAACACACTATTACACAAAGATTCGGCGGATAACGGCCATGTAACTAAAATGTCCGTCCGTTCTCGTGAAAACATAAGGTCTCGTCCGTATCGCAGTCCGATGTCAGGTCCGAGATTTAGATCAGATTCAACATCGTCCGCTGATAGTCGATCAATCGCAAATTTTGTTAGTAACTCACTCGGGTCATTACCCTTGCTACAGGTGTCAACATTATCCCCTAGTCTTATCGTAAGACTTCAGCATGTCGGCCCTTCAATTCCAATTCGTGCAGTATTGGATCCTTGTGGTAGGCAAAGCCTAATATGTGCCTCAATGGTGTCTGACCTGAGGCTTCCCACATCCAATTTAGATGGGATCCGGTTCTGTCGCATTTCGGTGACATCAACTTACGATCCATTTCAAACCCTATCGGTCATGGCACGGGTTGCAGACTTACGCCATGTTGTTACGCCGTTGGAAGCCATCTCTGAACGGACGAAAGAATCGTTTTTGGGTCTACCTCTCGCTGATCCGTGCTTTTTCAGGCCAGGCCGCGTGGCTTTAGTGTTTGGCCCTGAAATGTATGCCCAAATCGTCACCAATCGGGTGCAAGCGATGCCGGGGCTTCCTGTAGCCCACTATACTATGTTTGGTTGGGTACTCTCTGGAGTATGCCACTCTTAATTCTTATCTATTAAATGTTGGTGTTTAATTTGGAAAAAAAAAAATAAATGAAATTATTATGAATTGCTCACACTGCACTGCCCTACTATTTATTTGTACTTATAAATTAAGATATATATACTGTATAATTTTGAGTGTTACAACATTAATAATGTTGCAAGGGGGTCGCCAATGTTTAATTTAGAAAAACATATTGATTTCATTATCTTGGGCGTTTACACTTTTATTGTGTTTCAAAACGCATTGAATTCCATATTCGTTACAATCTTCATACTCCGTAATATTACAACATTGAAATGTCAAATGGCAGATTCTAACGAGTATGGAATTAGCGCCGACGCCACCTTCCTTTATTATTGTTGACACTCAAACACTCTCTTTTCGTTGGCCTACCAAACAACAGGTAATCTGTCACTCTATCTATTTTTCCACTCTTCTATTTTTTATCAATAAAGCAACTGCCTTTATTTTAATTTAAATCTAAAAACGTTCGTGTTTTTATTTCTTCTATTTTGCACGCATTTTCGGCGTCAACATTAACTTTATTTAAAAAAATTCATCTAGAAACAAATTTTATAACAACAATTTTAGTTGACTCATTGCTTCCAAAGAATTTTAATGGTATTTTTTGGGGAAATTTTTCCGTAAAAAAGTGTTTTTTTTATAAATTTTAATTAAAAGTGTTT
This sequence comes from Musca vetustissima, assembly GCF_032173495.1. Classification (NCBI taxonomy): domain Eukaryota; kingdom Metazoa; phylum Arthropoda; class Insecta; order Diptera; family Muscidae; genus Musca; species Musca vetustissima. The sequence continues at coordinate 1,790 of NW_026879168.1, forward strand.
TTCAACAATCATTGCTTTTCTAGGTTGAGGGGAGGGAGGGTAGTGCATGGGAACAACTTTAGCAGCACATAATTTTGCATGTGTTAACATTTTAATTTAGTTTTGAATGTTGTGTATTTGTTTTTATTTTTTTGTATTTTATGGCCTTAAGGAGTGTTGAGGTTCTGGTCGCTATTTTCCGCTGGCATTCTCAATGAAAAACAAAAGTAAGCAAAAAACAGAAAAATGCTGCAAAAGAGTGACGTTGATATTGTTTTTAATTTTTGCAGCAGCATTTTATTGTGCCGGCTGGCTGCCAGATTGGACGGCCCAGCTTAAAATGGTTTGTTTTTATTCTCGATAGAATTGTTAACGTCTTCATGGTATTTGTTTTAAAATGTTTGGTAGAGAGCAAAAAAAATTATGATTTTTCGTTTTGTTTTAAGAAAAAAAATCTTGGGGAAATAATAGTAGCTGCATTTTTACATATAGGGAGTAGGAGAGGTCGGTCCGTGTTTAGTATCTATTGTTGGAAACCGGTCATTTTTGTTCAGCCACAGTTTTCATCTAACGGTGGGAAGTGGCTGCTGCAAATATTATTTAAATTTTTGTTTTTCCACATAAAGACAATGTCTGGCTGCTCTAAATGAGACCAGTCAAAACAAACCAAGCCGCCAAACTCTGGCTGTCATTCAAAACGGCAGCAGGCGGCATTCGTTGAAACTATGCATAACGAATTCATTATGCATTGTCTGCCCGGAGGGGCCACTGCTTACTACTACTACTCTAAGCTATAGTACATCAGATCATTGATGAAGCAAAAAATAAATAAATAAATAATATGCATTGGCATATCTCAAAACTACAGATATTCAATATTTGTTATAATTAAAAACAAGTCATGATTTGTTTTGGTATTTTGTTTTTAAATACTATTTAGCATTTAAGTTGTTTTTATTATTGTTATTTTTTCCAACATTGATGCCATTGAGTTTGAACTTTTTTTCGTTGTTGTTTAGCTAATTTTGATCGAGATATTCATTCATTGTTTTGCTAAATATCAGGGCTAAAATAAAGGAGTTCATTAATCATTTGCGTTCTTCGTTCGCTTCGTTCTCACAATTGACGATTTGCATTAATTTGTTAATAGTATTCTCGACTCATAAAAAAACTGCAGCTGAGCTGCAAATGTTTTCATTAACACCGCTATAATTGTCGTAATAAATTAGAAAAATAATAAAAATAACTACTTTTTTTGAAAATAGTAAAATAATTTATATTGTAAACATCCGTTGTATCGGTTGAAAACAATAACAATAGAGTGTGATATTGAAATTCTTTCAACTTGAATGTAATTAAATGTTAAAAATAACTAATTGTTAAATGGTATACGAAATACGATATATTGTTAAATGCATAGATTTTTCCAATGACTGTAATTACAAACTACATTTTACTACTCCTCTAACACAAAATAACATTAACAACAATAAAATTGGTATCAATTTAAAGGCCATCCACTCTTTTTGGACATACTATCAGCTTCTCGGGTCTATGTCTCCGGGGTAAATATTTACGCCATAGAATATAATTGTTGTAATTTTTCACACAAAAGTCAGGGTCCATTTGTCCCGCAAAATAATGACTGATCTTTATTAAAACAGGCATGCTTATTCTTTGGCCCGATGCCCTTCTTCATGTAAAATTTCGCGATGTTCGGGCCATAATTGCGGTCTTTGAAGCGACCAGAAAAAAACTACAAAAATTAAGTGTTTGGTCAATTTCATCCCCTAAATATTAACCGATCTTTACCAAGAACAATAAGGGTCTTCATGGGCCAGAACCCAACCTACATGCAAAATTTCGTGAAGATTGGTCCATAACTGTGGCCTGTATCGTGTTTAAAATTATAATGGACAGACGGACGGACACACATGTCTAGATAACTCAGCTACTCGACACAATTTAAATGGTACCAAATTTAGTACACAGTAGTACCAATTTCCAAAACTATTGCAAACATATATTTACTGGGGGGGGGGGGGGGAGGTCGAGCCCCCAGGGCCGCCCTCCTACGTACGTTCCTGCCTACACTGATCCTAAACCAAATTTCAGGATACCAACTCAATCGGTTCATTCACAATTCAAATTGTACTAAATTTAGCACACAGTAGTACGAATTTAAAAAACTTCATACTTAACCCAAACCTCCAACCCACAGTGAACCCAAATCCAAGTTTCAGGATTCCAATTCTATCGCTTTACCCACAATTTAAATTGTAAAAAATTTAGTACACAGTAGTACGATTTAAAAAAAAATTCCTACTTAACCTAAACCTTCACCCCACAGTGAACCCAAATCCAAGTTTCATAATTCCAAATCTTAGTAAATTAGTAAAACTTGCTATCTCAATCTTACACCTGAACTGTGATCCTGACTCCAAATTTCATGATTCTAGCTCTATTGGTTCACCTAAAATTCAAATTATACGAAATTTTGTACCATTTAGTACCCATAAGTATAAATTTCTTAAACTATATCCTAACCCAATCCTACACTCCTACGGTGATCCTCTAAATTTTAACTACGTACATATGCCATTCCTACACTCCGACGGTAATGTAAATTTCAAATTTCTGTTGTTGTTGTAGCAGCTTGTACTGCTGTGTATTTTTCAATTTACTTTAACCTGGTTGTGCCTCTAACTACAAGTTCAGGAAGGCTGCGACCTGTATTGGTTGAGTCCGGAGAGAAGATGGGGTTAGGTGAGTGGGTTTGGCTGGGCAGTTGAACAGATGTAGCGTGTCATGTGGTCCGTTACCACATGCCGGGCAGACATTGTCGACCTCTGCATCAATTCGTTCCCAAACTGAATTGAGGCGGCTACACCATTCAGATCTCAGTTGTGCCAAGACCTCTCTAGTTTGTCGAGGCAGCTGCTGATCTACTGCAGCTATCAAAGGCGGATGGTATCCCACGACGGCCGGTTCTATGCACCGGATTGACTCGGAGGAATCAACTTCCGACCAAGGGCTGTCAATCCAGCAAGTACAATTTCAAATAGTAGGATTCCAGAGCTCGATTTGTACCTCCAAAATAAATTTGCACCAAATAAAGTACCATATAGTACTTTTCGTACACACGAGAACACGCTTTCAGAACCATCTCCTTAAATGGAACCTTTCTCACTCAAAATTTCAAGTTTTTAGATCGTTTACATGCTACGAAATTGTACCAAATTTAGTACATTTTCGTACTTCTCGGATAGTTATAGTTCGAATTTCCAAAAAAACCTTTGGTACATCTATCCTACACTCCATCAACGACCACCAATCCAAATTTCAGAGTTCTAGGTCCACCGGTTCGCCAAATACAAATGGTATCACATTTAGTACTTTTCGTACCGTTCTAGTATGAATTTCCAAAAACCCAGACTTATCTTTCACCTTTGGACCAAAATTTCAAGATTCTAGCTTCAGCCGTTTCGTGTAGGCGCTGATGAATCGTTAAGTTAGTCAGCCAGTCAATCATTTTACTCGTTTATTAGTATCGATTTTTAAAAGATCAGTTTTACTAATAGTTCAAAAAAGTATATTTTTTTAAATTCACTCTTTGCGTGTTCAATCGTATTATCATCATTATTATTTTTTACATGTTCACTTCCAAATTCTTATATAATCAATTTGTTCCAGTTTTTTCTTAAAGGTAAGTATGTAAGCTCATATCTTCGCCTCAAATCAATTTCATTTTGTTAAATGTGTTGTTATTTAATTAATTATGGCTAGAAGTTGTTTTTTATCGGCACATTATGCTTTACATCATATTTCAATGGATTCGTGTGCCACAACAGCGATCAATGGTCTGGCTGGGTAGGCAAGGCGGCTATAGGCCTACATTATGTCGTAGAGGCTTATGGTCTGGTTTTTCGTTTGAAATGGCACACAATTTTCGCCATGGGCATTATTACTTAATTGTATCGATTTTTTTCTATTTTTTCAAACGTGAAAATATAAATTGAGTTAATTTTCTTATTGAGTGGCTGAGTCTATTATAATTGTAGGAAATCTGAAAATCAGTGGTTTGAATAATTGACGTAAGGAATGGCGACAAGTATTGAAGTGTAGACATCTTAAATCAAAGCAGCCAGGATGGATTTAAAAATTATATTTTTTTCAAGGGCCACCGGAGTCTCAAGTATGGTAGGACTATCAGAGCTATAATGGTGTATTTTTTTAAATAATGTTTTACAAGAATATTTATGATAGGACTGTACTTTATCTGAGCCACTGTACTTCACCTGCCCATACTATCAAATAATTAATCTCCTTATCCTAATCAATTAGTGTATGGCTTTAAATTACAAAATATTAGTTTTAAATAGCCAAAACATGATTTTTATCAACGGAAAGTTCAAGAGAAAATATTGTAGATATTTTAATGTTTGCAAACAGTAAAGTGGTGGGGGCTTCCCAGTATTGCAACTAAATGCATTTTAACGTTTGGGCGGGAGGAGGAGATGGTAAACTCTTCTTACACATAAAGAGTTTAGCAATTTTTGTATTCGTTGCTGGACAACTTAGCTAACTAACTAGATTTTGTGTCATAGATATATTTTTTATATTTAAGTGTGACCAGTTTTCCCTCCCAAGAGTTGCCTAGGAGTAAGTCCACAAATTTTTCGTTCGTTTAGTTCATTTGTAGTTTCGCTTTGGATTTGGTGGTCAGTTATAAATTACATTAAAATCACGATAAACATATCAAATAACTTTACACAATTTCATGGAACTATCCATCGTCTCTTCAGAGAATGGGGGGAGGTAGGAAGTTGCGCAGACTCGTAAATGAAAATGAAAAACGCTCTTGCATTGAGGCAGTGTTGGCGGTATTGGTGGCAACACGTTTTTGACTCCATTGAATAAAGGTGGAAAAAAGTTATGGCTACTATTCGGTTGGCAGTCACAACTTGTTGCCACTCTCCGTCTTCACTTTTTGCAATGAAAAGGGAGTGGTGGCTGATGTGGTGGCTGATGGTGTGGCTGTGTTACAATAGGTTAATAAATTTGTTTAAGGTTCATTAACCTACCTCTGCGAATAGACATTGAAATATAATGGGACAGAGTCAGTAAGTAAAATGGGAGGGAGTAGTAAGATGAAGCAGGTCAGAAGGCTTCGACATGAGAAATATTAAAAGCTTCATGATGGGGGAGTCAAACAATTCACATTTACAAAAAAAAAAAAAAAAAAAAAAAAAATTAAAAAAAAAATAATTTAAACAAAATTAAAAAAAATAATTTAAAAAAAATTGAAAAAATAATAATTAAAAAAAATATTTTTTTAATATTAAAAAAATCGTAAATTGAATTTTAATTTTTTATTATATTTATCTATTTAGGTTTTGTATAAAAAATAATTTCAGCTGTTGTGATAGCCAAACCTTTTTTTCTCCCCCTGACCGAATATAAATTGATATTTTAAACAAAATTTTGCAAACGAAATATGACATGACTTAAATATCATTTATTTAATTATTATTATTATTAATGGGTTTGAGATTGCATTTTAAAGTCACATATAAACCCCCCTCCCTTCTCTCTTGTTCTCAGATATTGAGTTTATATGTCAAAAACATTTGACCAAATATGGATGACATTGATTTGATTATGCATTGCATTTATTGTTGTTATTGTTTACGTTAACGCTAAATGCTTGTATATACACATACATATGTGTATGTATTTTGACCAAATAGGAAAACCAGTTTTTTTTGTTCGAATGAACGAAACGAAAAAATATAATAACAAATAATAAACAAATTATAATAAAAATAAATATATATTTAAATGCAAAGAGTGTTTGGATGAATTATAATGGCGTCCAATGTGTAAAAATGAACTAGAAAAGATAATTAAAATAAATGAAAGAAATTGAATTAAATTAAAAATTTTAATTATAAATAAAATTTAAAAAATTAATATTTTTCTTGGTCTATCTGGTTGTTCACAGATCAATGTAGTTTCTTCGTAAAAAAATCAGCCAGAAACAGAATTTTTCCAAAAATTTTTTAAAGAAAATTCGAGCCACAAAGTCAGAATTTTTAAAATAAAAAATTTTCAAAATCAGCTCTAAGAAAGGATTTTTTAAATACTTTTGTCCAGGACTAACCCAGTTAAAGCGTAGGAGTTTGTGACTTTTTCGTAAGGATTATTTGATTATTTTAAGGGAACCCCCCCATTGTCGATTTTAATTTTTCAAGATTTTCAATGGGCTAGTAAATTAATAACAATACTTGTTAAGGTTTGCAACTTTGCACATATATATTTGTAGATTTAAAAAGGAAGAAAAATAATTTACAAAAAATGTTTGTTGTTGTTTTGCTGTTGTTTTTTGTGATCAAAGAAAAGTCCTTATTTTTGATGGCGGGCATGATAACTCCTCACTGGAACATCGGAATCCGAAAATTCCAATGGTGTTAGAAAGAGTACATGTCTGGCTCTCGTATGAACTAGGATTATTGACTTCGCTCTAAAATTAACAAAATGGCAGACCTTTAAAAAAATATTTTTGGAAAATCGCCGATTTTTGACCAAAAACCAAGTTAAAAAAATAAGGAATATCTTCACCGATTGACTTTATCCTAGTTCATACGGTAGCTATACACTCACAGAGAAATGTGTAAAAATTTAAAATCGATTGGGTTATTAGTTTTTAAGTTATCGTGCCCGCCATTCACAAAAGAGAAAAACGCGTTTAAAGTTTGAGAAGCCTTTAGCCGTTCCTTGATGCTGACACAATAAATCGGCTATATATTCAAGAGTTCTTGAGATTTTCACTTAAAATTTTGTAGGGACATTCTTGAATTTTTAGGATTCTCTAAGACGTAGATAGTGTAGAGATTTTTTCAAGGATTATGTGAGCCACTGGTGTGCATTTTTAAGGAATATTTTCTTAATTCTTAAAAAAAATAAGGACCAAATGAGCCACAGGCTTGTAATTTTACAGAACATTTTTTTAAAGACAAGGGTAGAAAAATATTTTCTGAAGGACTACCTGAGTAGTGATTTCATAAGTATATTTTTTAAGAACCAACAGACCAATAAGGTTGTTTTTTTTAAAGAATATTTTTACGGGACCAACAAGCCAATAAGAGGACAAAGAGAGCTAAAGCCTAAGGACCAGACGCGTGGATTTCTGAAAAATGTTGTTTTAGAGAACAAGAGAGCTAGAGGTGCAGGACGAGAAGCGTGGGCTTTTAACGATTTTTAGAAGACCAAGAGAGCTAGGGCTCACAACGAGAAGCGTGTATTTTTAAGGAATATTTTTAGAAAACAAAAAGAGCTAGAGGCTCAGGATGAGAAGCGTGGATTTTAAAAGAGTATTTTTTAAATGACCATGAGAGCTAGAGGATAAGGACGAGAAGCGTGGATTTTTAAAGAGTATTTTTTAAATGACCAAGAGGGATATAGGCTCAAGCACGAGAAGCGTGGGTTTCTGAAGAATATTTTTTAGAGAGACATCGATTTGATAAAAAATATTTTTTAAGTACCAAAAGGCTATAATCTAGGATTTTCTCAATGACCAGCGGGCCTATAAGCGTGTATTATTTAAGAATATTTTTTGAGGACCAAGAGAGCTATTGAGGACCTAGAGAGCATTTTTTAGGAATATTTTTAAAGGACAAAAAGATTTAGAGCCTCAGAACGAGAAGGGTGGATTTTTAAAGAATATTTTTAGAGAACCAAGAGAGCTAGAGGCTCAGGACAAAAAGAGTTGATTTGTAAAGACTAGTTTTTAGAACGAGAATAGGGGTGACTTTTTATAGAATATTTTTAGAGGATCAACAGACCATTAAGGACGAGGAGCGTGACTTTCAATATTTTTTAGACGATCAACATACCAATATACGAGGACAGAGACGTAGATTTAAAAAAAAAAATTCTTACAGGGCCAACAAGGGCAGAGTGGTGAATTTTTAATAAAAGTTTATTAAAGGGACAATAGGAGCAGGGGCGTGGATTTTTAAAGAAAGTTTGTTAGAGGACCAACAGAACCAAAGGCGTGGATTGTTAAAGAAAGTTTCATAGAGGACCCACAGGGACACAGGCGTTGATTTTTAAGGAAAGTTTCTTGAAGGACCAACAGAGACAAAGGCGAGGATTTTTAAAGACAATTTCTGAGAGGACCAATAGGGACTCAGACATTGATTTTTAAGGGAAATTTCATAGAGGACCAATAGGGGCTCAGACATTGATTTTTAAGGGAAATTTCATAGAGGACCAATAGGGGCTCTGGCGCAGATTTACCAAAAGTCGCAGAGGCGTGGATTTTTAAAGAAAGTTTCTTAGAGAGCGTGAATTATTCAAGAAAATTTCTTGCAGGCCCAACATGAACTCTGGCATTGATTTTCAAAAAGGTTTCTTAGAGGACCATCCTCCTAATAAGATTGGATGTGTTTTAAAATATTTTCGCAGAGACAAAAAGTCTTGCGTTTTTTATTATATAATTCAAAATAATAATAATAATAACACTAATAATGAGCAATTTGACAATGAATTTTTTAAAGGAACACCAGATAAAGGCTCGTAAACTTTTCCTTGAGTACATTTTCAAGAATTTCCGGACCAAAATGAGTGATTATTTTTATTTTTTGGTTTTCGGTATTATCCTGACACAATTACCTTCCCTTATTACCGTATTTGTATTCTACAAATTCCCAAACTATTATTTTTCTAGTAGTGTACGTAGTGTTTGTTAGTTTTACTCATGTTACGCTCAACATCAAAACAATATTAACTCTAACAGTATCAACTATGACAACGATAACAACTACAACAACAATAAAAACAACAGCAACAGCGCATTGACAAAATTGCATTTTAATTGAAAATAAAAATTTGCATATTTTTCCACTTTAATTCCTTTGTTTTTTTGTGTTTCACAAAGTATCACTGTCGCTTTCATTAGAAAAACAAGCGAAACGAAACACAAAAAAAACTTTTCTATTTTGAATAGCATCTAATTATGGCCTCAAGTGCTACCACCAGTCAGCCATCGCCATCATGGTGGTAGAAATGTCGAATTGAATATTGACTGTCTGTCTGCTGGTAGGTAATACCTTTATCATGCTAAGTAGGTAGTTAGGTAGTTCAGTTTCATTTTAATTTCAAGTATTTCAATATTACCCTCCTGCTGTGATTGGCGGCGATTTGAAGTAGTAGCCACCACACTAAGTCAGTCAATCAGTTTGTTGCTAATAATACCTTTTTCTATGGCTAGGTTAGGTTTCAGATTTCTTTCCACTCAATTCATTTCCTTGCTAATTTGCATTAAGACTTATTTAATGCTCTAACGCGTTGTTAATTTTTTTTTCAAGTATTTTAAGTGAGAAAAAATACTTTTACTACTGTTAATTTTAATGGTGGTTAATGATCGATATTTGTTGGTAGTACACCACATTGCCTGGTTGGTGTAAATTAATTCCCTGTCTTGTTAAATTGATATTTTAGATTAATTAGTGCAGCAACCCTCTTTGGTTTGACTTGGTGACAAAGAAAAACAGAAAAACGGAAAAAGTCCAACGATAATAAAATTGATCCTAAAAAATATATACCCTACTAGCCTACACGGAGAAATAGGCGTAGATTTTTAAGAGAATTTTTATGAAAGGCTAACAGTGTCGACTTTTTATAACCATTGATTTTTCTGGACTAATAATAGTGGATTTTAAGTATATTTTTTCAAGGACCAAACACCAAATGTCGCCGATTTTATATGAATATTTTAGTAGGACAATAGGACCAATAAGTAGAGGATCAAGAAGGGATCAGGCGAGGATTTCTAAAGAAAGTTTTGTAGAGAACAAAACAGGACACGGACGTGGATTTTTAAAGAATGTTTTGTACAGGACAAAAGAGGACACAGGCGTGAAGAAAGTTTTGTAGAGGACCAAACAGGACACAGGCGTGGATTTTTAAAGAAAGTTTTGTAGAGGACCAAAAAGGACAGAGGCGTGGATTTTTAAAGAAAGTTTTGTAGAGGACCAAAAAGGACAGAGGCGTGGATTTTTAAAGAAAGTTTTGTAGAGGACCAAAAAGGACAGAGGCGTGGATTTTTAAAGAAAGTTTTGTAGAGGACCAAAAAGGACAGAGGCGTGGATTTTTAAAGAAAGTTTTGTAGAGGACCAAAAAGGACAGAGGCGTGGATTTTTAAAGAAAGTTTTGTAGAGGACCAAAAAGGACAGAGGCGTGGATTTTTAAAGAAAGTTTTGTAGAGGACCAAAAAGGACAGAGGCGTGGATTTTTAAAGAAAGTTTTGTAGAGGACCAAAAAGGACAGAGGCGTGGATTTTTAAAGAAAGTTTTGTAGAGGACCAAAAAGGACAGAGGCGTGGATTTTTAAAGAAAGTTTTGTAGAGGACCAAAAAGGACAGAGGCGTGGATTTTTAAAGAAAGTTTTGTAGAGGACCAAAAAGGACAGAGGCGTGGATTTTTAAAGAAAGTTTTGTAGAGGACCAAAAAGGACAGAGGCGTGGATTTTTAAAGAAAGTTTTGTAGAGGACCAAAAAGGACAGAGGCGTGGATTTTTAAAGAAAGTTTTGTAGAGGACCAAAAAGGACAGAGGCGTGGATTTTTAAAGAAAGTTTTGTAGAGGACCAAAAAGGACAGAGGCGTGGATTTTTAAAGAAAGTTTTGTAGAGGACCAAAAAGGACAGAGGCGTGGATTTTTAAAGAAAGTTTTGTAGAGGACCAAAAAGGACAGAGGCGTGGATTTTTAAAGAAAGTTTTGTAGAGGACCAAAAAGGACAGAGGCGTGGATTTTTAAAGAAAGTTTTGTAGAGGACCAAAAAGGACAGAGGCGTGGATTTTTAAAGAAAGTTTTGTAGAGGACCAAAAAGGACAGAGGCGTGGATTTTTAAAGAAAGTTTTGTAGAGGACCAAAAAGGACAGAGGCGTGGATTTTTAAAGAAAGTTTTGTAGAGGACCAAAAAGGACAGAGGCGTGGATTTTTAAAGAAAGTTTTGTAGAGGACCAAAAAGGACAGAGGCGTGGATTTTTAAAGAAAGTTTTGTAGAGGACCAAAAAGGACAGAGGCGTGGATTTTTAAAGAAAGTTTTGTAGAGGACCAAAAAGGACAGAGGCGTGGATTTTTAAAGAAAGTTTTGTAGAGGACCAAAAAGGACAGAGGCGTGGATTTTTAAAGAAAGTTTTGTAGAGGACCAAAAAGGACAGAGGCGTGGATTTTTAAAGAAAGTTTTGTAGAGGACCAAAAAGGACAGAGGCGTGGATTTTTAAAGAAAGTTTTGTAGAGGACCAAAAAGGACAGAGGCGTGGATTTTTAAAGAAAGTTTTGTAGAGGACCAAAAAGGACAGAGGCGTGGATTTTTAAAGAAAGTTTTGTAGAGGACCAAAAAGGACAGAGGCGTGGATTTTTAAAGAAAGTTTTGTAGAGGACCAAAAAGGACAGAGGCGTGGATTTTTAAAGAAAGTTTTGTAGAGGACCAAAAAGGACAGAGGCGTGGATTTTTAAAGAAAGTTTTGTAGAGGACCAAAAAGGACAGAGGCGTGGATTTTTAAAGAAAGTTTTGTAGAGGACCAAAAAGGACAGAGGCGTGGATTTTTAAAGAAAGTTTTGTAGAGGACCAAAAAGGACAGAGGCGTGGATTTTTAAAGAAAGTTTTGTAGAGGACCAAAAAGGACAGAGGCGTGGATTTTTAAAGAAAGTTTTGTAGAGGACCAAAAAGGACAGAGGCGTGGATTTTTAAAGAAAGTTTTGTAGAGGACCAAAAAGGACAGAGGCGTGGATTTTTAAAGAAAGTTTTGTAGAGGACCAAAAAGGACAGAGGCGTGGATTTTTAAAGAAAGTTTTGTAGAGGACCAAAAAGGACAGAGGCGTGGATTTTTAAAGAAAGTTTTGTAGAGGACCAAAAAGGACAGAGGCGTGGATTTTTAAAGAAAGTTTTGTAGAGGACCAAAAAGGACAGAGGCGTGGATTTTTAAAGAAAGTTTTGTAGAGGACCAAAAAGGACAGAGGCGTGGATTTTTAAAGAAAGTTTTGTAGAGGACCAAAAAGGACAGAGGCGTGGATTTTTAAAGAAAGTTTTGTAGAGGACCAAAAAGGACAGAGGCGTGGATTTTTAAAGATAGTTTTGTAGAGGACCAAAAAGGACAGAGGCGTGGATTTTTAAAGAAAGTTTTGTAGAGGACCAAAAAGGACAGAGGCGTGGATTTTTAAAGAAAGTTTTGTAGAGGACCAAAAAGGACAGAGGCGTGGATTTTTAAAGAAAGTTTTGTAGAGGACCAAAAAGGACAGAGGCGTGGATTTTTAAAGAAAGTTTTGTAGAGGACCAAAAAGGACAGAGGCGTGGATTTTTAAAGAAAGTTTTGTAGAGGACCAAAAAGGACAGATGCGTGGATTTTTAAAGAAAGTTTTGTAGAGGACCAAAAAGGACAGAGGCGTGGATTTTTAAAGAAAGTTTTGTAGAGGACCAAAAAGGACAGAGGCGTGGATTTTTAAAGAAAGTTTTGTAGAGGACCAAAAAGGACAGAGGCGTGGATTTTTAAAGAAAGTTTTGTAGAGGACCAAAAAGGACAGAGGCGTGGATTTTTAAAGAAAGTTTTGTAGAGGACCAAAAAGGACAGAGGCGTGGATTTTTAAAGAAAGTTTTGTAGAGGACCAAAAAGGACACAAGCAAGGGCTATCAGAGCCATAAGCGTGGGTCTATTTAATAATAGCTCTCAACTCATATGTGTTTCCCAAAATAAGACATCTATTGGCTTCCTAGCTATCCTATTATCCCAAACAATATGAACATATCTGTTGCAAGTTGTACAATGCTTGTAAATAGCCTTATTTGGAATAAGGAAAAGGGTGGTGTGTCAGGGCACACCTAAATTGAATCTTTTACCAAAAGACTAAACAATTTAAAAAAACAAAAATCCAAATTAGGAGTTAGGAAAAGAAATAACCACACAATCCAACCAACAACCATCACGGTTTATTCCCTATACCACACATTTTTTTTCCAATGAAAGTTAAAGCGAAGCATTTGCCTTCTGCAGAGCCTGGCTGTGGTGATTGTTTATAGAGCCGTTAATGTCATCGTTTAGAGTTAGCACAAAAATATTTAGTGAATTTATGGCAATTACACGTCATGAACTTTGCCATTAGGATGTAGTGTGGGGTGGGGAGCGAGTCAAAGATTACAACATGTATGCGCTTCGTACAATTTCAATTAAATTTGTGTTGAAGGAAAAAAACAATGTGATTTTCCTTTAAGGTGGTATATATCTTGTGGTGAGGATGAGAGTGCAGAAACGCCTCGCCTCAATGGCCAATGAACTGAACCCAAAAGCGACCAACTTTTAGCAACAGTTCACCTTATTTTCTGTTATATTTTGTTGTTGTTATTATTGGCAGCATTTTGGAGGATATTTGACCATAGTCAACATCTGCTGCTGTTTTGTTATAGTTGATTTGATTTCAGTTTTTTTGTGTTGTTGGCCACAAATCGGATTTTCCAAATGTTCATTGAACTTTCTCTGGGGAATTTGTTCGTTTTTCATAGTTTTTTGTCCCATGATGCTTGTTTGAAATAAATGGAAAAATCAAAAGCAATTTCCAAAGGTCATTAAAGTCAAGTTTCACAAGTCAATTTATTGTAAAATATGTTTTATAATTTATTTAGAAGAACATGCACTGTTTGTGACAAAGTATATGTAATTTAATGAAATTATATGAATGATATTTTTTGGATTTGGAAAGTTTGCTTTAGAAATGTCCTTGTAAAATGTTCCTTGAAAATCAGGAGGAAAAATAATCAAATAATGTGTATTTTTTCTATAGAACAAAATAAAACAGGATTAAAAATAAATTCTTCCCGGATGAGGATTATTTTTAATAGAAAAAACTCTATCCTCTTTAACAAAAAAAAAAAATACATGTGAGAGAATAATTTTTTCTAAAGAAAAAAGTAATCATCATCTCCTGACATTACATTTTTTCTTTACAAAAAAGTCTTTGCTGCTTACGAATTTTTTTGTGAGAAAAAAAATCATTCATTCCAATAGAAATAAAATAATCCTCAGCTACATAGGACATTTTTGTCTATTGGAAAAAATCAATTCTCAGCAATTGATAACGTTTTCTCTACAGAAAAAAAACTCAATCCTCATCTCATAAGTATAATTTGTGACGAATGACAAGTTTTTGTGAGAAAAAACCAATTCCCAATTTTTTCCTATAGAAAAAACTGCAATCCTCACCTACTGAGGATATATTTTTATAGGAATAAACTCAGTTTTCAGCTGCAAATGATAATTTTTCTGTAGGAAAAACTGAATCTTTATTTCTTGAGAATATTTGTTTTCTTTAGGGAAAATGCTATCCTTTGCTGCGTACGACATTTTTGTGAGGAAAAAAATCAATCCACAATTATTTTCCTAAAGAAAAAATGCAATCCTCATTTACTGAGGATAATATTTACTATAGAAAAAATTTAATTCTCAGCTGCAGAGGATACTTTTTTCTATAACAACAAACCCTAATCTCAGTTGCTAAAAATAAAGTTTCTATGGGCAGAAATTCATCCTCAGCTGCTAAAAATAATTCTTTCTATAGGAAGAAATTAAATTCTGAGCTGCAGCCAATATTTTTGCTATTAAAAATCTCAGTTGCAGACTAATTTTTTCATAGAAAAATAATCCCTCAGTTGAAAAAATCAACAAGCAGCTATTGAGGTGCACCATTTCCTTAAAAGAAAAATAAACATAAGAGCTTTGGTGAAACATTTACTTTAAATGGGACGGAAATATATATGGCAGCTATATCTAAATCTGAACCGATTTTCATGAAACTTGGTACACATCATTCTAGACTTAATTCTGTAGGCTATAGCAAATTTCGTGCAAATCGGGCACCATTTACTTATATCTAAATCTGAACCGATTTTCACCAAACATAACACTCATCATTCTAGACCTAATTTAGTACGCTCTGAAAAATTGTGTGCAAATCGAAAGATATTTACGGACTCTGGTACACCATTTAGCTAAAATCGGACGAAAATATACATGGGAGCTATATCTAAATCTGAACCGAATTTCACGAAACTTAGCAGACATCATTCTAGAATTAATTAAATACGCTATGCCACATTTCATGCAAATCGAAAGATATGTAGAGGTATGTGGTGTACCATTTACATTAAATCGGACGAAAATATATATGGGAGTTATAATTTTTCTGTACATAAACAAATATATCTATTTGTTCCCTAAAGGAACAATTTAACCCTGGGCAACTGAGGATAGTTTTAAGGAGCAATTTCTGTATTCCAAAATTATGTCATATTGAAACAAGTTATGAATTATAAAAAAAAACATAAATTCCACTCTTCCTCCCTCATGACAGTAAATAAATTTAAATGACCTCAAGCAATAGCAAGACGACTAATTAATAACCAACAACAATTAAATATAAAATATCTTGTAAAATAATTAAACAAATGAGCAAATGAATTACCAACACCATCGCTGTCATGCCAAAGCTGAGCACAGCAGCACCAACAAACAGCAAACAATTGAAAATGAAATTGAAATTTATGGAAAATAGATATACTTGGAGTAAAATTTGCCACATGCAGCCGCCGCCATTGTCGCCGCAAAGTTGTGGTGTTAATGAAAATGCCACAAAGTTCCCATAGTTGAGAAACCAATGTTAAAAAATGAATAGCAGACTATGTGGACGAACACACAGAAAAACAGGCGAACGGAGGCATACAATTAAAACGACTTGTGGTTGTTGCATGTGTGTGTGTTCGACAACTGATTTAAAGTAGAAATGTTGTTTCGCTCTGTGTATTTGCATAGAAACAATAAATTCGCGGCTGCATGTGATTCCACACACAAAATTCACTTGTTTGGTGGGTCGGTCTCCTCCATGGCAATGGAGCAGCACTTGGTTGGCCACTGGAAAAAAGTGACTGCTGACAAATAGGCTTTCAGAGATAAAACATCTTTGGCAGAGGGAAACAAAAATCACACACGAATCACGCATACTGCGCACACACTTTGTGCTGTGCCACACCATCCATTTTTTCCTTGCTTCACGAAAGAGAAACCTTGCCTTAATTTTTCTTGTAAATCTTTAAATATTTTTTCGTGCATTTTTTTGTATAAAACCGACCCATCTTCTTTCCAAGAGTTGTTCGCCTTTTTGTATTGTAAAATTTATAGCTTAAAAATTCATGTCTAAAAAAAATTTCGAGTCCCTTTGCATGCGTTCACTTTTTTCCAGTATATCGCTCTAAGCGTATAACTGAAGCCGTAAAAAAACCTCACACGCATAGTTCACTCTGCTTTTTATTGCACGATTTTTTATAATTAATTGACAGTTCTTCCATGCGATTTTATTTTCTTTTATACAGAGAAGATTATTATTTATTTTACATTTTGGTGAAATACAGTGGCTCCAAGTTTAAAATGGAACAAACAATAATTTGGATAATTTGGTTTTAAAAATAATTTGTTCCTTGGAGCCACTGTAAGGTGTAGTAAACAAAAAATTGAAGTGGTGACACAAAGTGAGCAACGGGCAAATTCATGGCAAGTGAAGTGACATTTTTGAAATTTATGGCAAATATTTGATTTTGATATTCAACACATGGGAATTTTTGGTGTTTTTTTTTCAGATATTCTGAAATATGTATGTATTTGTTTTGGACAAAAAGTAGATGAAAAACATGTGTTCTGCATTTAAAATGTTCTTGCTCGGATGATGGGAAAGTTTAAAGTTCAGTGGGGAACTGTGTGGCAACGGAATATATCAATCAAATTAATGGGGATCAAGAAATAAGAAATTCCCACATTCTTAAGTAGATCCTCAAGAGAGATATTTGACAGCAAAGAAAAAAGATTTTGTATTGGAGGATTAAATTTTTCCTATACAAAACATTATCCTCAGCAGATGAGTATTGAATGTTTTCCTATAGAAAAAATTATCCTCAGCAGCTGAGGATGGAATTTTTCTTAGAGAAAAAATTATCCTCAGCAGCTGAGAATTGCATTTCTTCCCATAGAACAAAATTATCCTCGGTAACTGAGGATTGCATTTTTTCAAACAAAATAAATTATCCTCAGCAGCTGAGGATTGATTTTTTTCCATAGTAAAAATATACTAAGCAGATGAGTATCGATTTTTTTCCTATAGAAAAATTATCCTCAACAGCTGGGAATTGGAATTTTTCCTATAGAAAAATTATCCTCAACAGCTGCGAATTGGAATTTTTCCTATAGAAAAAATTAACCTCAGCAGCTGAGGATTGAATTTTTCCTATAGAAAAATTATCCTCAGCAACTGAGGATTGCATTTTTCCTATAGAAAAATTATCCTCAGCAGCTGAGGATTGCATTTTTTTTATAGAAAAATTATCCTCAGCAGCTGAGGATTGCATTTTTTCTATAGAAAAATTATCACCAGCAGCTGAGGATTGCATTTTTTCTATAGAAAAAATTATCCTCAGCAGCTGAGGATTGAATTTTTCCTATAGAAAAAATTATACTCAGCAGCTGAGGATTGAATTTTTCCTGTAGAAAAAATTATCTTCAGCAGCTGAGGATTGAATTTTTCCTGTAGAAAAAATTATCCTCAGCAGCTGAGGATTGAATTTTTCCGATAGAAAAAAAATACCTCAGCTAATGAGGATTGAATTTTTTGTTTCGTAGAAAAAATAATCAGTTGAGATTTTTTTAAAAAGAACTTCAGCTGATGACTGATTTTTTCCTACAAAAAATTTATCTTCAACAGCTGAAGATTGTGAATTTTTCCTAAAGAAAGAATTATCCTTAGCTGCTGAGGGGAATGTATTTTTTTATTTAGGAAAAAATTACCCGGTAGTTGAGGACTATTTTTTCTTTTCTTATAGAAAAGTTATCCTCAACGGAGGATTACATTTTTATATAGAAAACAAGAAGATTGATTTGTTTGGTATGAGAAAAATTCTTATTAGTAGGCGAAAATGATTTTTTCCTATTGAAAAAATATCCAGTTACGTTTTCCAATTAGTTTCATTATATATTTGCAATTATTTTTCGATTTTACAACCACAATATTTTTACTGTCTTTTTATTATATTTTTTTAATATATTCCCATTTACCCATCTTGCACATTACGATTGTTATGATGTCAAGTTAAACTATTAATCAAAATTCTCTACATTTTGGTGTATTTCTCTCTAAAAAATTTTGAATACAAATTTCAAAGGTAATTTGCCGCTAGACCCCGGCTGCCGGCAGACAGACAGACAAACACATTTAACTTCTTTATCTATTGAAGTGTCATTTTAAACGCTAACAACTGTCATTTAAAAACACAAATTGAGGTTTTTACAAAAAAAACCCAAATGGAACTCAAACAGATTTAGACAAAACAATCCACAAAAAAGAAAAAAAAATAACGAAAAACAGAGGCAAATAATAGCCAAAGGTGTGTCACATACAGTGCGAGCGCAACAGGCCAAAAGAGAACAACAACAAAAATTACATTTTTCGGATGAAATAATGATGTTTGACATAAATTAACAATTTAACAAAAATATTAATAAGCCGAGTCTTTTTTCCAAGAGATTTGAAAAGATGAAAAATAACAACATCTTGGTAAATATTGAAAAATGTGTATCCAATTTTTTTAAATACCAAAAAATCAAATTTGTTACCATAAATAGTTGTTAAATAATGCATACCAACATCTAAGTCTTTTTTGTCAACATTAGATGAAAAAATATATAGAAATCCGTTTTGAATTTTAAATATTTTCACATCTGTTGCTGGCGCCTTTAATGGCGGTAAATTTAAAAAGGCTGCCACCACAAAATAGACAATGTTATACAAATATGTCATTACTCTTTTGTCACATCGTCATCCGCACTAGTTGCAATATCTTAATTATAGAATACAAATTATTCACATTTAAATTCATCGGTCATAGCCGACGAATATGACTGGTTTATGGGACTAACAGAAAAAAAAGAAATGAAGGCCAGGCCAGACACGATTGACAATAGAAATCAGCAAATTACCGGATGACACACACACTTCTTTTTTCTGTGGCTGATGACTGATTTTTTCTACAGAAAAAAGTCCTTAACTAGTGAGAACAATACTCCATATAGGAAAAAATCAGTCCTGAGTATCTAATGCTGATTCTTTATGTTGGAAAAATCAATCCGCAGTTGCTGAGGTTAATTTTTATATAAGAAAAAGATCGTTCTTCAGTTTATCCTAAAGTAAAAAATACCAAAATAATTAAATTTAAAATTGGAAAATTTGAACTTAAAAAAGTAGAATAAAAAAATATTTGGAAATTTTTGCAAAAAATAAACACAAAATTTTAAAAATATTTTTGTCCTTTTACAATTTAACATATCTAAAAATAATAAAAATAAAATTTACAAAATTTTTCATTTGAATATTATTATAGAAATTATTATAGAAATTTAACTTTCCTAATAAAAAGCATTTAAAATCCTAGCAAAGGTCATGTTAAAATGTTATTTACATTGTCTGAAAAACGTATTCTAGAAAAACCAATATAATGGTACATATGCCAAATTTCATTATAAATATATGCATGTATATACACAACATATTTATTTTGCAAAACAAAAAAAAAAAAAGAATTTTGCAAATATTTACAAAAGGTAAATATTTAATATTCAAATTCTTTTATTTAATTTAAAATTCATCTAACGGCGAAATGAAATTTCAAATTTTTTCCCAATGAACCAAATGAAGATGGTGTAATAAGGCCAGTAAAAAAAATAATGAAATGAATGCAATTTAAAGCATACTTTTAGGTTCCAAATGGAAAATGGTCCTTCGATGTAAGTGAAATATTTGATATATACCTTATGAATGTCAAATATACCTGATTTATGTTAAACATATTTTATAAGGTGGTAAACAATAGATGCAATTTTAAGCACACTTCTATGTTTCAAATGTAAGTTGGTCCTTCGATGTTACTCACATCGATCTTGCATAATCCGGGAATGTTAAATATTTCTGATTAATATCTAAAAAAACTCTTTTTTAAGACCGGAGAAAAATAAAATATTATTTAATATCTAAATTATGCGAGAGAAAATATAAATGTAAATATACTTTTGGGTTTCAGAAGTGAAATGGTCCTTCGATGTAACTCAAGTTCGGTATTGCAAATGCTTAGAATTTAAAATATTCCTTATAAATATTGAAGATTTTTTAAGGTAGGGTTACAATATGAATTAGTCTTCGATGTAACATAAATGGGTCATTCGATGTAACTTAAACTTTTATTCAAATATGAATTGGTTAGCATATTTTTTATTTAATTTCATTAAAAATAGGCATGCCTTATCCCAATTATTCTGTTTTTATAAAAATAAAAAAACTTGTTAATGCTCTTATTCATAAGGGCTAGAGAACAAGGAGAACTATATTTTAATATCTATACACTGAGATATGTATTATGTATATTTGGTCCAGAAGTTTTTATCAATCAATCAATTCGAAATGATGATGAGCGAATAATATAATTTAAAGCATTCTTTTAGGTTTCATATATGAATTGGTCCGTCGATGTAACTCAAATTCGTTCTTGTATACTCTGGTAATGTTTAATATTCCTGATTAATGTCTAAAGGCTGGAGAAAAATTAAATGTAACTTATATGGAGTTGTAAACTAAATATTTATAGTATCATGTTAAATATTTTATTATATTATTTCAATATACTTACAGTATATTCCAAAATATTGGAAATTATGTCAGATATATATTCTGCAGAAGTTATTGATCTTAAATCCCTATATGATATGGGTATTTATGTAAGCAGTGAACTCAAGTCAATGAGAATTTCATTGATACAAATATTACCGTTTGAAGTCAATGATTACATAAATAGCCCCAGCTAACATGTGAAATTTAATTACCTAAACATTTATTGTTAAAGAAATTATTCATAAAACTGTTCATGATGTTCATTGCCTTTGTTGAGATACCAGTTTCGGGATGGACTTGCCTCAACACTTTGTATATAACTACTAGAGATAATAGGAATAACAACAAACTCTCGAAAAAATAGAAGAACTGTTTTAAGAACAAAAACTAAATTTTTTCCTCATGTTACCTTGTTGTGAATATTGCCATATTTTTCCCCTCCATGTCCCAAATAAAGCCTCCAATATTTCTATTCAAATAATTTAATTACGTGTTAAAGCGACATAGTAATGTAATATAGTTTGAAACCTTCTTTAAGATTTCACATATGAATTGGTCCTTTGATGTAACTGAATTTATATATTGCATACCCTCATCAAGCCTATTTTTAGCTTTCTTATCTGAAAACTCAGATTTCTTTTATGTATATTTTCACTTCAGAATTTATTGTTCATAACTTCTTACCCAAGAGTTACTTATATGCTTTGACTACTTATAAGTGAGCAGTTAACTCAAGTCAATGAGAATTTTATTGGTACATGTATTACACATGGAGTTCAATGTTTACCTAAATAGCCCCAACGTACATGTAAATATTGATTAAGAAAGCTTTTTTGTTTAAAAAAATTACGAAAAGTATCTTCTGCAGACAATATTCGTAATAGAAATCTCACAAAACTTTTGAAGATCTGTTTCGAGAAGTAAAACTAAAATCTTTCATGCCTTTATCTTTTAGTGAATACTGCCATACTTTTCCCCTCATATTCCAATTAAAGCCTCCAATATTTATTTTTAACTAATTTAATTAGCTGTTTGAGAAAATTAAAAATTTACTTCTAACTTCTGATAATATGCTTCACACGAATCTCACGAAACATTTTTGGCTTCATATTTGAATTGTTTTTTGGATTAAGATAAAAAATGCTTATTGTATATCACGTAAAGCCTACTTTTAGGTTTCTAATATACATGACTTGCTCCCTCCTTGTACATAAGTTGAAGCCTATTTTAACATTAATAACCCAATTGGACCATTGATTCACCTCAAAGTTGTTATAATACATAGAATTTAAATAAAAGCCTACTTTTAGGTTACATATATGCATGAAATGGTCCTTCGATGTAACTGAAATTAATATTGCCTACTCTGTTTTGTTACTGGTAAATATTCCTAATTAATGTTTAAATAAAATTTGTTATGTAAATGAATAAATAATTTAAAATTTTACGAATTTAATTAAGAGTTAACCAGCATCCAAACAAGGACACAAATTTCTATAGAATACCAATGCATTTAAAAATTATTTAAATTCAAGTCTGGAACAACAACGAATTTGAACGCTGAATTTCTTACTAAAATTTTAAATTAAATTATTCTACTTAAATGGAATAATATGCTTCGCATTGTTAGTTTTGAAGGGGACTCTCATTTGTGGACGATTTCCGAGAGGCTTTATTATTTGCTTTGGACATAATTTGAGTGATGACAAATATTATTTACCTGTAAAGAAAGAAACAAATAAATTATTAGAGCAATAAAAAGTGAAAACTTAAATTGAAAATTGTATAAATATATGAAGTCATTGAAATCTCAAATCCAAATGTAACGAAAGATACATAAATGAAAATACATTAGATTTAGAAACTATTCAAACTTAAAAATTATTAAAATTGAAATGAGATTACCAATAAATCCGCATTTCTCAAAAATTTAATTTTTCGATTATTTTCAGACATGTCTGACAAAATTCTAAAACCATTCTAAACTATATGTTGAGATAGAGTTATATATTAAAAATCATTAAATAGAAATGAAATAACCGATACATCCATTTTTGAAATTTTTCAAAATTTTTAAATTTTCGATTATTTTCAGATATGTCTGACCAAATTTAAAACCACTTTAAACTACATTTCGAAAGCTAATTATAAAAATTAATGATGGAACCATAATGATTACGAAGTAATAGGACTGGAGTTAAAATGTATCCGCGCAAGTAATATGAATAAAAAAATAGGTTTTCCCCAATCCCTACGTTTTGATCTGCTGAACTGGTTTTCAATATTCTCTCGAAAATTTATAAAAATTACGTGTGCTGATTAGTCAGCCATTATGTGACCACAATATTGAACTCCCACAATAAAAATACGTATTTTATATATTGACACACGAAACAATAATTTCTGCTCAATTAGTAATCCATATTTCGCTAGAATTTCATGAATGCAACTCGTTTATCGTTGATTGCTTGGAATCAACCATTCCGTGTAGTATCTAAATAGGCGATATTAACAAATTCACAGTTGAGTGAAATTGAACTCAAGCGAATTTGAAAAAAATGTACAATGTTGATGACTATTTTCTATTTTCACAGCCACAGAAAAAAGAAAGGGTTTCACACCCCCAACCCTAATAACACTACGTAAAATAGTTTCAATTTTATATTTTTTACATTTACAACAAAAATTTACATATCAAGTAGTGCTGACTAATGGTATTTTTTGGTTCATTTTCCCTCCAAAATTTTACACTGTAATGTGACCTACCATTAGTTCACATTTTGGTGGTGGTGTTTAACAAATTTTCACTGGTAGTTTTCACACAAAAATTTACTTTTCTTTTTTTTTTTTTTTTTTTAATAAAATAACAAAATCGAAAGTTATTTCCCTTGGACTTGTAATTATGATGGTGGTGGTGGTAGTGCGTGGAGTATTTTGGTAACGGCGTTACATGATAAAGGTGATCTGTTAAAACGATACATATATGGAGAGAAGCGATTTATATATGATATGCCGTAAAGTGTGTTTTCT
>NW_026879169.1:0-25490 GCF_032173495.1 Musca vetustissima
GGGACAGGGGCGTAGCAAAACATTTTTTGGAGAAGGGGTATATATATTTTTGAATTTTTAAAAAATTAGGTTGAGTTGTCACAAAAAAGAAAAAAATAAATAATAACAATTAATTGATAATTTTTACATTCCTTTGCGATAAATTGTTGTTAGCTACGTCCCTGCATACTTTTGCTAATTGAATATGTGATTGTTACATATAATGAGATATATTGATGGATTTTTCACAATTTTTGTTATTGTAAATAATAAAATATATACCATATTATTATTTTTATTATGATTTTCTATTATTATGATAAAGTGGCCAATGAAAATGATACATTGTTTTGTTTATGGATATTTAGGAATATTTGTAATTATGTGTGTGAGAATGTGTGTGGGTGTTTTTTTCACTAAGCTTATCAAATTGTTAGTATTACTAGCCTTACGAGAAATTATTATTATTTTCATTTTTTTCAATATAACTAATAAAAATGCATAATATATTATTTATGTTTCAAAAATTTATTATTAATAATATCTCATTATTGTCATATGACTTCACACCCCCGATTGGCTGCCTTTGTATGAATGTGTGTGTATGTGTGTTTGGGAGAGAGTGTGAAGTTTTTGTTTTTCCACTGCACTTTATTGAATTATATGTTTTTCTGATTGCTTTTCTTGTTTTCCACGCTGATTGTGAAATGATTTTCATTTTCGCGCAGTGAAACAAACAAACATTTATTTATCGAACTTAATTGGAAACCAATTAACTTAAAAATTAAATTATATATTGTCATAATCATTGCTATTATTAAGTAGTATTATCAATTCGTTTTTGTTGTTTTTTTTATGGAATTTCTATGGGGCAAAATGAAATTTATTTCGAATTCAATTGAGCGTGTTTGTGTGTGTGTGTGTGGCCGGACAATTGCATTTGCATATTATGTGGAAGGAAGGTATCCTGTTTGGAATATCAAATTTGTGTAGATGTATGTGTGTGCGTGTGTCTGCAGGAGAGATACTATTTTTGTTCCTTTTTAAGCGGTAATATAATTAAAATGGTTGTTTCTGTTCTGTTTTGCTTAACCAAAAAGCGTTGTTAATAAAATAAAAATTATAATAAATTTTAAAAACACTGGCACTCGCACACACATACATTCACATATATTTAATACATGTAAATTATTTTGTTTCCTGTAAATGCTGGGCGGAATTTTTACCGCTGTTAATGAAATTGAATTGTAATAATTATATGCGGAAATAAATACAACAACATCAACAATAATAATATCAATTGTAATCAGTTCAGGTTTTGTAAGAGTCAAACTATAGATAATATTTTTGTTTTGGAGGGCATTACCAAATTAAAATGTTAATTTGGAAAAATTATGCAAAAAAATAAAATGGAGAGACATGGAAGAGGAATTTTATTTTGAAAACGTTTTATAATAGGATGGATCCAAAAATATTTTAATATCTGATATATGGGATCTCATTCTGAAACTCAAGCTAAGTACTATTCACCTATAAATACTCACTTCGCCTATAAGACTTCCTTCGAGATGTTTACGAAGAATTTCCTCTGGATGCCAATGAAGGCTCACTTTCGAATTTTTATCAAAAGTAAATAATTCCCATTTTTGCTAACACCTCTGTGCCTTTATTAAGACTTCTGTCCATTTGAAAAATTACAATTGATCGTCTGTAAATACTCCTCTCCAGCCATCTATAAATTCACCTTTCTGATCACATCAAAAGGCTCACTTCTAGTCAACTATAAGACAATCTCTTTATAGCCATAAAGGGCTCCTTCTAAGTCCCTATAAAGATTGTTCTCCCATAAATATTTTTTCTGGGCATCTCGGCATATGGACTCTTTTCAGATCGTCTATAAATGCCTTGTTCATATTATCTGGTCATCTGAAGGATTTTATTCTGATCATGTATACGAACTTTGTCTATTAAAATCTCCTGATGGTCTTTTATTAAAAATCCACCAGTTCGGTCCTTAAGATTTTTTCTTAGCGTCATTAGATGCTCGTCAGATCGTCTAGAAATCTTTTGTAGAATTGCAGTCTGATCGCTGATACCAATATGCTCCAGATTGTCCATGAAAATTTGCTGCTGGCTTTATACAAATATGCATTTCTGCAAAGATTTAGTTCGGGCAGCCCATTTAAGTTTCCTTTTGATTGGTGTGCACTTCTAACAGAACCCTTTAAATCTCTCACCTCTGATCGGCTGTAAAGAATATTTGTAGAATATTTTTTTTTATATCTCATCCTGTGTTTCGTTTCGATCGATTGGAGAGACTATCTGTCAATTAGGCTCATTTATTGAGTTTCTCAAATCCTTCAGCTACTATATGAAGCTCTTCATCTGGTATGACTTTCCGATCCTTCAGGTCATCTGTAAAGGCTCACCTACGCTTCAGTTTACCTATATGGACTTCCTGACGCTACAGTTTACATATAAAGAATCTATGACTCTCCAGATTACCTACAGGGCCTAATTAGCCCATCACACCCCCTATACAATACCCCTTAGTTCTTCATCGCCTCTATTATCTGCAAAGGCTCACCTACGCTTCAGTTTACCTATATGGACTTCCTGACGCTACAGCGTACATATAAAGAATCTATGACACTCCAGATTACCTACAGGGCATAATTAGCCCCTCACACCCCCTATACAATACTCCTTAGTTCTTCATCGCCTCTATTATCTGCAAAGGCTCACCTACGCTTCAGTTTACCTATATGGACTTCCTGACGCTACAGTTTACATATAAAGAATCTATGACACTCCAGATTACCTACAGTTCTTCATCGCCTCTATTAAGATTTCTTGACCCTTCAAGGTGCCTGTATTGCTTTCATGTCACTTCAACCGCCTATGAAAAACAGGGTTTATGAGTTTTCAGCTCGTCAATATAGGGCATTTGCTGTTCAAATTCTTTTATGAAAACTCCTATACCATTCCGTTCATTGCTAGAGGCTTTCTGGTCCTTTAAATGTTTTATAACTCCTTGTCCATCCATTTTATCTTTATAGGCTCCTCCGCACTCCAGTTGAACATTTTTACCTTCAGCGTATTTATATAGACTTCATGACACTTATGCTTACCTTTAAATACTCTCTAAATCTCCAATTACCTGTGAAAATCATTCCAAATACTTCAGTACGTCTAAAGCAACTACGTATCACCCTTCAGGGTCTGTAAAAATTCCCTGACTCCGCAGCACGTTTATACAAACAATGTAGCGTCTCAGTATTTCTAATGTGACTCTTGAGGATTCTTTAAATTCTCTCGAGGCTTTCAAGTGGTCCATAACGGTTGTATGCTATTGTCTGATCTGATCTAAGAAGCCTTCTTTTTAGTCTAACTATTGATTTCAATATACATTAGATCGTATGAGTATTGTCGTTACTTATACGAGTCGATGTTCGGATGATGAGGAATCCCCTTGCTTCTATCCATGGCTCCATGACATGTATGCTTGACTATAAATATTCTCAAAATCTCCTGCTGCTTACGAAAATGCTTCAGAACGTATAAAATAGCTACGTGTCACTCTCCGTGGTTTTTAAAAATTCCCTGAGTTCTCAGTTCGCTATACAGATAATCTGGCGCCTTAGCATTTCCGTGCAGACCCCTGAGGACTCTATAAATTCGTCCTAGTCGTTCTACTGATTTACAAGACCTTCTTTCGGGTCTAACTAAAAGTGTTTCTATTAATTATTTCGATTATTTGTTTGCGTTACTGTGGGCCTTCAATTTTCCTCTATGAAACCCTTGATCGTATGAGTATTGCCGCTATTTATACGACTCAATATTCTGAAGATTAAGACCTTCATGTTTCGTCTATTAGGGTGTCATGCTACCTTCTGGTCTTCTGAAATATAAATATTTAGAACTACCTAACTAAGCAATATTTTTGATATTCTTCAAATCATTATTTGGTTTTGAAGATTACTGTGGTACTTTAGATCGCAGGAATACTGTCATTACGTATACGACTCGATGTTCTGAAGGTAAGAAATGATTTGGGCTAACACAATGCTTGAAATATATTTTTTATGGTTTTCATTCAGCGATAAATTTAAGAAATTTTAAAATTACGCAGCCCTCTTCTATGGAAAAAAATTTAAATTATAAGACATTGGATCGTATGAATGTTGACGTTACTTATACGACCCAAGGTACTGTACTAAAATTGTCACAAATGAGTGAATTTTCCCCGTTAATATTAATGTTTTAGACTACAATATTTTTTCATGTTTCTGAATTACAATTTCACCCTAATATTCATTTCAGATTTGCTAATTATACACATGTCATGACTGTTATTACAAAAAATTCTGCAAATTAAAAATAATTTGTATTTTTTTTTTTTTTTTGGCAACAATTTTAATCAATACCTGAAGCAAATTTGTTTTTGTTTTATTTTATTTTTTTTAAATTTATTTAAACTAACCAAACCAATCTCTAAGAAAATTTATCAGACAGACATCACACAGACATATCAATAAATGATACCCAGACACAAAAATCCTTACAAGTCAATGTCATTTTCCCAAAAAAAAAAGACAAACATTTACAACAACAAAATATTCCACATTTAATTTTTACAACACTTCTGTTGCTCCGGCCTTCACAGATGTCCTGATAGACAGCGTTAAATTGGATGTTCTGTAGCACAAAAATTAAGTGGTCATTAAATGTGAAATGTGTTCAATAGAATGACATAAATCCTATGTGGTTGAATTCCTATTGAATGAAGAAGAAGAAAAAAATAGAAACTAATACAAAATGTCTGGCACCTAATGGGCATTTGGAATAAGATGTCCTCAATGAAATATTAATTTTGACCAAAGATATTTGGTTTTTTTATTGCAAGCTATTGGGTTGACAATTTGAATAAAAATTCTACAAACTGGAATTTTTAAGAAGTCAACAAATTTAATATATTGTTTTTGGTAAAAATTATTTATCTTCTTAGAACTTTTTTTATGTTACAAAAAAGTGTGAAGAAAATTTTGGGCATTTTTGATGTAACATTTTTATACCCTCCACCATAGTATGGAGGGTATATTAATTTTGTCTTTCCGTTTGTAACTCATCAAAATATTTATTTCCGACCCTATAAAGTATATATATTCTTGATCGGGGTGAAATTCGATCTAGACGATCCATGTTCGTCCGTCCGACCGTCTGTTGTAATCACGCTATCTTCCGAAGGAATTGTGATAGGGTGCTGAAATTTTGCATAGGGTTGTCTTTTGTCTGCAGGCAGGTCAAGTTCGAAGATGGGATATATCGGTCCACGTTTAGGCATAGCTCCCATATAACAGTACCCCATATAACAGAGATAGGGTGCTGAAATTTAGCAT
The DNA here is from genome assembly GCF_032173495.1 of Musca vetustissima. Lineage (NCBI taxonomy): Eukaryota > Metazoa > Arthropoda > Insecta > Diptera > Muscidae > Musca > Musca vetustissima. The sequence goes on from NW_026879169.1 coordinate 5,379, forward strand.
AGGGTTGCCTTTTGTCTGCAGGCAAGTCAAGTTCGAAGATGGGATATATCGGTCCACGTTTAGGCATAGCTCCCATATAAGGGTACCCCCCAATTTTCGGTATTTTGGGGTTCTTGAGCGCGTTTTTCAACCGAATTCGCTGAAATTTGGTACGTTTGGTTCTTATTGGGTACTTAATGTCTCCACAAAAAAATTATAAATATAGGTCCACTTTTTCTGGTAGCCCCCATATAACGGTACCTCCTAATTTTCAGTATTTTGGGGGTTTTGATCGTATTTTTCCGCCGAATTGGCTGTAATTTTTTATTTCGAGTTCTTAATAGGTACCAAATCTCTCCACATAAAATTGTAAATATAGATTATTTTTTTCAGGTACCATCCCCCCTCCCCCAATTTTCGGTATTTTGGGGTTCTTGAGCGCGTTTTTCAACCGAATTCGCTGAAATGTAATACATTGGGTTCTTAATAGGTACCAAATCTCTCCACAAAAAATTATAAATATAGGTTAATTTTTTCGGATATCCCCCATATAAGGGTAACCCCCAATTTTCGGTATTTTGAGGTTCTTGAGCGCGTTTTTCAACCGAATACGCTGAAATTTGGTACATTGGGTTCTTAATAGGTTCCAAATCTCTCCACAAAAAATTATGAATATAGGTTCATTTTTTCGGATAGCCCCCATATAAGGATACCCTCAATTTTCAGTATTTTGGGGATTCTTGAGAGCGTTTTTCAACCGAATTTGCTGCAATTTGGTATTTTGTAGTCGTATATGGTAGCAAATCTCCCTACCAAAAATTATTAATATTCGCCCCCTTTTTGGGGTGGTCCCCATATAACCCCCTTTTTTATATTAAAAAGGTTATCTGATTTGTTCCGCGTTTTGAGTTTGATTCTAAGACTCTTTTGTAATCATTTCACCTGTGGAGGATACAGAGATAAAAAATTAGAACGTAAGGTTCGATAATGAACTATAGCCGAATATAGACCAATATTCCTCATCTTCGAATTTGAACTAAGCTTGGAAGAAATAATAAGATGGGCAAAGTTTGAATGAAATCTAAATTTTTTGAAACGGATTTGGCCCAAAGAAACATGGGGTCTAGAACCGATATTTCAATGAGAAACATTTTCACCGTGCTAAAGTGTATACACACTCATTAGCCATAAGGCTGCGGGTATAATTATCCATTAAAAATATTTAAAATTTGTATTATGGTTTACATAATCCGTTTTTAGAAATGTCGGTATAGGTCCCCTTTTTGGTATGTTCCCTACATTTTCATTTCTAGTAGCTGTCGACATATCTATGGTGGAGGGTTCCAAAGTTCGGCCCGGCCGAACTTACCGCTTTTCACTTGTTTTTTTTTTTTTTATTTTTAATCGATCTCTTTAAAGATATTCTTTCTAATAGAATTTTTTGGGATATATTCTTGAATATATTCTCTCTAATAGAATTATTTAACTTTTATCTTTATATATAATTTCTTTAAAGAAATCGTTAAGAAAAATAAGTATATTTAATGGTGGTACACTGGTACGTATACTTATTGACACCACGTATACGCCTTGCAAAAAATTTTAATTTTATTTTTTTTATTGTGATATTTGGACCCTAAAAATGTTTTTCTTTTACATAATTATAAAAATATTGATTTACAAACATTAATTAATTGTTTGCTGTATTTTTTATGCAAAGTAATTATTCTCAATTTTGGTACACTAGTGCGTATGACTACTGACATCCTGTATACGCCTTGGAATAATTTTTAATTTTATTTGTTTGGTATGTATTTTTTTATTCTGACAATATGTTCCTTTCAAATAATTTCAAAACTTATATCCCAGCTCTTTTTGTTTCCTCTTCTAACCCTTTCCCCCCTCATGGCTATAATCAATATCTATTTCTCTAATTTATGCATTTGTTTGATGTTATCATGAAACTAAAAATATCGAAAAAAAAATTAAATCTATAAATAACTAGACAATAACAAAAATAACAACAACATGCATAGAATGCATAAATATGCACATTTATATTGTCTCTAATAATAAACAAATCATAATAATTTTTATTAATAATCAAATAATGCACCAAACAAAAACAATACATATAAACAAACAAAAAAATGTAAATATTGTCAACCTAGGGAGAGAAAAAAAGTCATTTGGGTTGTATTCAAATCCGTCCATTTATATATTGTATTTATATGTAAATGATGCTATGTCTCGGATATGTGTGGTATAATCAACAAAAAGTCAATAAAAATTCAACGACAATAAATTGATAGTCATTACAGAGGGAATACACAACAAAAACATGGAATGCAACAACATTTTTGCAAGACTAAAACATTGAGGCCATTGAGGAGCAAAAATTTTAAATTCGATTTAAGATATGAAACTTTTTTTAAATTTTAGTTATCTGTTATCAAAATCCTGTTTAAATAATTCCTAAATTTTGGTAGCGAAAATTGTCTTTGCTGGGAAATTTTAAAAATCCGAATTGAGGACATATAATCATTTGCCTAGCTGAACTCCTAGTTGATCATCCAACTTCTTTAGATTTTTGTCAAGAAAAATAAAATTCATTTGAGGAAGTTAAAGGAAATAATCCCTCAAATTTAATTTGAAATCAAAATCGATGCTCTTATGACACAAAAATGTTTTTTTGACATTATAATATTAATTATATATACAGGGTTGCCCATATTCGACGGACCCATGTTTTTTTTTTTTTAAATCAAAGAAAAAAATAAAAATTTGGCGGTTGGCAATGTTAATCATTTAATTTGTTCCAAGTAGATTTGTTTACATCAATTTTTGAATATGATATCTCTCAAATGGCCGCCTCTGGCGTTGATGACATATTGTGCCCTTTTTGCTGAATTTTCCATCGTTTTTGCCAACATTTCGCCCGGAATAGCGGCTATTTCTTCACGAATGTTGTCCTTGAGCTCTTCTACGGTCCTTGGCTTGTTAACGTAAACCTTTGACTTCAAAAATCCCCACAAGAAGAAGTCAGGCGGCGTCAAATCGGGCGAACGCGGTGGCCAGTCCAAATCACCACTTTTCGACATCAAACGGCCCGGAAACAAATTCTTCAGAAAATCAATTGTTTTGTGTCTTGTGAGCGGAGGAGCGCCGTCTTGTTGAAACCTGAACTGCCTCATACGCTTTCGACGAATAATTGGCATCACAAAATTGGTCATCATGTCGCGATAACGCTCCTGTCTGATGGTAACAGCATGGCCATTTTCATTTTGGAAGAAAAAATGCCCAATGACCGTTTTCGCACTAACGCCGCACCACGTTATGAAGAGACACTTCTTGAATCTCCTGAGGATTTTAAGTGGCGTAAAAACTGCAATTTTGCTTATTTACAATCCCATTCAATGTGAAATGGGCTTCATCGGACATGATAATTTTGTTCCAAAATTGCTCGTCATCTTCGGCCATTTCGATGACTCTTTGGGCTCATTGCAATCGACGAGGCTTGTCCACAGGCAATATTCTATGCGTCAATTGAATTTTGTACGGGAATAAATGCAAATCAATGCGAATAATCCGTTGTAAAGTGGACCGAGCCATGACCAACTTCTGAGAACGGAGTTTTTGCGATTTTGCGATCTTGGGGAACTCTCAACAATGGCTCGTATGGCAGTGATATTCTCGGCCGATCGCCTTGGTCGACTTTTATATGGCCTCTTCGGATTAGAAAGAGCCTTACCAGTCGAAATTTTTTCGTATAAACGCTTAATGGTGTTCTTAGAAGGCGCACTTATCACATTTTTTAATGTTTTAAAAGCACGTTGAGTTTTCACAATTGACTTCTTCTGTTGAATGTAAATTTCAACTATTTCAGAGAGCTCGCGTGGCGTGTATAGGTTGATGGTAAAAATCTGCTTGGACTGACGCTTCAAACGCGGTATGTCACATGTCTGTCAAAAGTTATGGCGTTGCCAGATGGGTCCGTCGAATATGGTCAACCCTGTACCAAAATATCCCACTTTCCCGATATGGGTCGGCGAATGACAATTTTAAGCTTTCATACTGGCTTCAAACGTACATAATTAATAATTATTTTTGCATTCATGTTACATCCTAAAAAAATTCTACCACTGTGTCCCTTTTTAAATGTATTGTTTTCCATCCTGATTTCAAACATATATCAAAATTAAAAAAAATATCTATATATTTTTGGTGTATTATAATAGAGTTATAGCTGTAATCGTAGTAAATCATAGTTGGCTTTATTCAAATTTTAATTATTTATGAATGCCGGAATATATTGGGGGTAGGTCAAAAATGATTACCACTTACAAAGAATTCAAATTATGGAAGTCTTGGCATAAATTCGAAACTTCATATTTATTATTTCTGATATTCCTCTTAAAGATTGTAAAAAAGATCAGAAGAGTATGCAGAACATGTCTGAAAATGTTGTTGGTTATTAGGATCCGCTGTTATTTACTTCTCGCCTCGGTCTTAGGACATTATAACGAATGGGTATTGAAATTACTTATACAACTCGTTGCACTTAACAAAATAAATTTTAAGAAGGATTTTAGTAAGTTAGTTAAATTTGAAATTAATTTCTTATTATTTTATAAATAATCTGGAAGCCTTCTGGAAAAGAAAATGTGAGTCTTCTAAGAAAACTAAGAATATAATATCACTAAATTATTTATATTCATTTTTACATAACCTTGTTTTTACTCGTGCGATACTGGGACGAATGAGTACTGTTGTTACTTATACAACTCGATGTTAAGAAAAACTCAGATAAGGAATCCCAAACTACTGTATAAAGGTCTTAAAAACGTAAGAAATCGCGAATGTCTTCACATTAGCCTTGGTTTAACGTGTTATATACGAATTAAAAATTTTATATAAGACCTGAGTATAAGTCTTATATACATTTTTGAATTCGATAGGTCGGAATTATCAATGTTCACTAGATAAGAAGTCCTAAGAGCTCTCAAAAATTTTGTAAACAACACAAAAATCCAACAAAATACTTGTAGCTTGTCCCCTCGGCGGACAATGCCATACATTCCCCACTAATAAATAGTTGTTTTTTATAAAAACAACAAACTGGGATTAAGCCTGACTATTTTGCAAAAACAAAATACAAATGGTATCCCAAATAACCCACCAAACACTACTGATAGCTGAATTTATTAATATTATTTAGTAAACGAACAGTTTTTATTTACATCGTTTTTTCTCTTGGGGACACTGGGACGAATGATTTCTAACGTTACTTATACGATTCGATGGAGAAATACTTAAGAACATGTGTGGAGGCCTGTTATAAGTCACATAAACGATTACAGATATCGAGGAAGTCTTAGATGTTATATACTATCTTCAGATCTTATAGAAAGCTGTTACAACTCTAAACTAAAACCTCATGACTTTGTAGAATTCATGACTGACTGATGATTAAGACAAAATGTAAAGGATATCGTAAGGCCTTGTAAAGAAACGTACGTTAAATGATTATCCTAAGCCTTCAAATTAAGCACGAAAATATTATTATCATTCGAAATGAATTGTGGAACTATTGAAAACTTATTCAGAAATCTGGATTTTATGGAAGGCAGAGGGCTAGAAAATTATATGGACGTTTATAAATCTCTTAAAAAAATTTTGAAGATCTGTAGCTCTTAGCTAATGGTAGGAGACCTTGTATATCTGATCGAAAACCTGAATCTGTATTAAAAATTGTCTTCATGACTTTGCAGAAAATAAGAAGGTCTTACAAAAGTCCAGAAGGTCTTACAACGGACATTTGATATTTTTACATAAGGTCAAAAGGATGTTCAGGATGTCAAGTATGGACTTTACATCATATTATCAGATATTGTAAATGAATAAAATGCGGTTGATCATCTGAAGAATTCTCACTTACTTTTGCCATTAATAACGTCTTATAAAAAAATGTAAAGACTTAAAGATGATCTGGAGACCCATACAAAATCTGAAAAAGGTCGGACTGAATGCTAGGAAGATAATCTATAAATTGTAGATGCTAGAAGCTATTTGAAGCTTCTACACAAGCGAAGAGGACTTTCCCAAGTCCAGGAAATCTAGAGAATCTAGAAACTTTACCACATTTTTTGTTCAGATCTTCTATAAAACTGTACTACACGCTTTAAAAATTCCAAAGGGATTGTAGTTCTTGTGCGTGACATTTCTTACAATACCTTCTAGATGCCTTCAGGATTTCTCAGCCGTTACAGTGTACTTTAAAATATTTTTAACTCATGGTATAGCTGTGAGTTCTTTATAGACTCTCTAGGTGTTCTGTGAGCAACTGAATATATATCTCATAAAATGTTTAATGACACTGAGGACTTAAAGAGAAACCAGATTTGTCTTTTATTTTTACATTGTGTCGTATAAGTATTGACAATACGTATACGTACCGTTGTAGTATAAAGTCTACAACGGTACGTATACGTATTGTCAATACTTATACGACACAATGTAACGTAGGAAATTTACTGTATATTAAACAATTTAGAATTTCCACTAAGTTTCGTAAAAAACTTCAAGATCTTAGAAGTCCATATGGACTTATTGCCGACCATTGGAACTTATTGAAAACCAAAATTTTTTATAGGACACCGGTACACCTTACTATTGTCATGGCTTATACGACTCTATGTATAGTACGAAAAGTATTGTATATCAAATAATTTTAAATAATTTGTGTAGATCATTGTTCAGAAAAAATATTTTTGTCATGACAGGGAATATTTCACTGTGCAGTGACATTAGCGGGAATTTGAGATGCCGAAATGGTCATTGTGCAGTCAATTTTTTAATGTAGCCTTGTAGTCAGCAAGTCTCATATAATTTTAAAAGCTATCATATGAACCCAAAAAGTCTAGGGAACACTAGAAGAAAGTTGACATATAGAGAACCAACATTTTTATAAGGCACAATTTGTCTTTTATTTTATTCTATGGGACAACGGTCCGAATACGTATTGTCAACACTTATACGACCAAATGTACAGTAGGAAAATTACTGTATACCAAACAATTCGGACTTTCAGTGCAGACCTTTGTTCGGAAAAATATAATGCAATATTGCCTACGATAAGGGCTTACTGGAAATGGAAGGGGGTCTTATAGGCGGCCGGGAGGTTTAAAATCTTGAAAAGGGTGGCTGTATTTTTGGAAATCTGTATTCAACTTCAATACATAACTTTTATCCTGATAAACATATTATTCTTACCCCTAATATACAACTGATGTTATTATTTTTGCTGTGGTTATAAAAATCTATATATGTGTATGTGTGTGTATATTTATGAAATATATACTACCTTCCTTTTTATGCAAATTATTGATATTTTCTGCAAAACAAAACATGGGAAAAAATAAAATTTTTGGTGTTTCCTTCATTTGTTCACCCGGGTTTGCGGAATAAATTTTAGTTAGTTCGGCTGCAGGCAATTTGACCATTGATTATTGGCATTGTTGTAGCTGTTCGTGGAGTTAAATAGGAATGCTGGCGGGTTTGAGGATGCGACATTATGGCTGCATGTTGTTGTTATTGATGCTATCAATAGTATCGTTGTTTGACCATAATTTTGTGTTATTGGTCGTGTCGGTAGGTCGCTTGATTGTTGTGAGTCTGTGTGTTTTTGAGGGAGTTGATATTGGTCCTCTTAAACGGCCGGTCGTTCGGTACCCTCAAAACTAACATCCGCATGGAAGCCAGTATCATCGGCATGATAAACGACATTCTGGATGCGACCATCCGGCAATAAAATGTGATATGAACCCCTTGTCACACCATTGGCATCACGATTTTGTTTGTGGCCGAAATCATTGCCGGTGCCGAAATCACGTATACGATAACCAAATGCATATTTTGAGGCATACGATTGCATCTGTCGGTGTGCGAATGTGTGGTTTCGTTCAGGATAATTTTTTTTTTTGTTTGTTATTTTTCCACAGTCCAATCCAAAACAATAGTAGATGAAAAGACCGCATTGATGAAAAGAAAAAAAAAAATAGACATGAAAGAAAGAGAAATAAAAATCAGGGCATAAAAAATCAGGAAGAACAGAACAGCAAAAAATTATGGTTATATGTAAATTAAGAAAAGGATATTTTCCTGGTGATGATGCTGATGATTCCAGGCTGATAGGATAAAAAACAGGATTTCACCATCACTGGAGATAAGACCAGCTATAAGAAATGCAAAGATAGATAGGAACAGCACAAAAAATTTGCTCTGCTGAAATGTAAACAATGACAATGAGACAAGCAGACCCACCGACAGACATTGGCAGCTTGCAATGCATACTCGGTGTAATCAGAAACTTTGATTGTCAATATTACTTCGTCCGGCAGCAAATGAAGAATGACAAACACGAATCGAACTATAAATGTAAAGGCGTTTTGGTCATTCTCTGCATCAATGACAGAGGGCTCTAAGTGTACGTGACTTTATCCTTGTCTCACTTAATTTAACAAACGCAAAACATGCAAGGATACGTTTTTTTTGTTATTTTCATTTTGTGTTTTTTATATTGCAGGATAACACCTTAGAAAGATTAATGATCTTATGGTCACACAGATATAACGAAGACCGGGATGTTTTATGGGGAAATTTTTTAAAATCCACGTTTTTGGACAGACCCTCAAAAAATCCACGCCTTTGGATAGATCCTCAGAAATAAATTTAAACCATCATTCGGGACCTAATTCAGTACCCTATGCCAAATTTCATGAAAATCGAAAGATATATAGGACCTTTGGAGCTACATTTACCATAAATCGGAAGAAAATATAATATGGGTGCTATATATAAATCTGACCCGATTTTCTCGAAATTTGGCACACGTCTTTCTAGACTAAATTGAGCACACCATTCAAAATTTCCAGCATATCGAAAGATATAAAGGGACTTTGGTGCACCATTTACAAATAAATAAATATGAACCGATTTTCTCGAAACTTAGCACACATCATTCAGGACCTAATTCAAAACTCTATGTCAAATTTCATGCAAATCGAAGGATATATAGTGGCGTTGGTGTCTCATTTACCTTAAATCGGGCGAAACTATATAAGGGAGATAAATCTAAATCTGAACCGATTTTCACGAAACTTAGCACACATCATTCTGGACCTAATTCAGTACCTTATGCCAAATTTCGAGCAAATCGAATGATTTATAGGGTCTTCGGAGCCTTATTTACAATAAATTGGACGAAAATCTATATGGGTGCTATACATAAATCTGACCCGATTTTCTCGAAATTTGGCACACGTCATTCTGGAGTCAATTGAGCAAACCATGCAAAATTTCCAGCATATCGAAAGATATATAGGGGCGTTGGTGTCCCATTTACTTAAAATCGAAAACTATATATGAGAGCTATATCTAAATCTGAACCGATTTTCTCGAAACTTAGCACACATCATTCAGGACCTAATTCAGAACTCTATGCCAAATTTCACGCAAATCGAAGGATATATAGAGGCGTTGATGTCTCATTTACCTAAAATCGGGCGAAACTATATATGAGAGCTATATCTAAATTTGACGCGATTTTCTCGAAACTTAGCACACATCATTGTGGACATAATTCAGAACTCTCTGCCAAATTTCATGCAAATGGAAAGATATATAGGGACATTGGTGCACTATTTACCTCAAATCGGACGAAAATATATATATATAAGCTATATTAAAATCCGAACCGATTTTCACGAAACTTAACACACATCACTATAGACTTAATTCAGCACGCTATGCCAAATTTCGTGCAAATCGAAAGATGTATAGATACTTTGGTGTACCATTTACCTAAATTCGGGGTAAACTATATATGGGAGCTATATCTAAATCTGAACCGATTTTCACGAAACATACCACTCATCATTCTAGACGTGTAAATCGAAGAATATATAGGGACTTTGGTGCACTATTTACCACAAATCGGACGAATATATATATAGGAGCAATATTTAAATCTGAACCGATTTTCGCGAAACTTAACACACATCACTATAGACTTAATTCAGCACGCTATGCCAAATTTCGTGCAAATCGAAAGATGTATAGATACTTTGGTGTACCATTTACCTAAAATCGGGGTAAACTATATATGGGAGCTATATCTAAATCTGAACCGATTTTCGTGAAACATACCACTCATCATTCTAGACTCAATTCAGTACGCTATGCCAAATTTCGTGCAAATCGAAGAATATATAGGGACTTTGGTGCAATATTTACTTGGAATCGGAAAAGAACTATATATGGGAGCTATATTTAAATCTGAACCGATTTTCACGAAACTTAACACACATCATTATAGACTTAATTCAGCACGCTATGCCAAATTTCGTGCAAATCGAAAGATGCATAGGTACTTTGGTGCAGCATTTACCTTAAATCGGCCGAAAATATATATGGAAGCTATACCTAAATCTGAATCGATTTTTCCCAATTTCAATAGGGTTCGTTCATGGGCCAAATAAATGAGCTGTGCCAAATTTCATCCAAATCGGATCATAAATGCGACCTGTACTTTGTTCACAATTTAACATCTACAGACGGATGGACATGCATAAATCGACTCAGAATTCAGATTCTCAAAAGGAACCATGTGTCTATCTCGTTTCCTTTTGCCTGTTACAAACATATGCATAAAGACATAATACCCTCTACTACAGTGTGGTGAAGGCTATAAAAATTCACGCTTCTTAAAAGTCCCTGAAAATATTTTTAAGGATGCTTCTTCCTCATTGCTCATTTTTCTTTTTGAGTATCTTTTAAGAATCCAAACATGTCAATTCATGTTGCATGTCCAAATAAAAATAGATATAGCTTTTGAATTGAAAACATTTTAGTTTGCACTTCAACACCTTTACAAAAAATATTCCTGCACTTGACCATATTGACCAATCATCCTCTGGGACTTAATTTTCCCCAAACAGAATATCCGATATTTGTTATTGCTGACATTACATATTTACAATAAACAAAATACCAATAAACACTTTGGGTGATTTGCATTTGAATGCCCCTCACTTCGCCCGTTCCACAACCTTCGTTTTCTATGCACTTACTTAGATAGAAAGAATCTCAGTTTATAACTGTCACCTGCAAATGTTAAGTAAATTCTGTTGTCCGTATGTCTGTCTATTTTCCGGTGTTGTATTTATTTTTTTGTTTGTTTTGTTGTAATATATTTAAAAAAAATAATATCAGGCAATAAACAAACAACGTGACAGCCACAAACTCACACGCACACAAATCCACTAACTCACACACACACATACCCCTAAAAGCAAACTCGGTTTTTTGCCGTTGTTGTCTCCAATATAGAAGTAGCTCTTCTGTGTGTTCAGTGGGTACACTTAAATCTCATTTAAGTCTAAAAGTATGCAATACATTTTTTTGCATTTGTCATTCGTTTTGTAAATGTGTACAGTGGCACAAACACGCACACACACACACATTCATACCTTTCTACATTTAGTTATTTGGTATTATGTTGAGAGTAGTATGCAGTTAAATATAGAGAGGGAGATGGAGAGAGCAAAAAAAGTGCCAAAGAAATGCTAAAATGAAGAAGTTGAATAAATAAAAATGCAAAGCAATGCAATAAATGTTGCAAATATATTAAATTCCTGTCATGTACAAAATCATTGTTTATTTCACTACTGGTTTTTTTCTGCTACGTTTTTATATGTTATATATTGGTAACGAATGGCTATGGAGATCCAACGGAGATGGTCGAATTTTGGGGAAACTATGGATTTACTTGAAAATATAATAGGCGTTGATTTTTTTAAATTAATTTCTGAGGATCTATCCATAAGTGTGGATTTTTATACCCTACACAACTATGTTGTCAGCCCCAAGAGTTTGTAACACCGCGAAATATTGGTCCTAGACCCACCATTAAGTATACCGACCGTCATATCTCGACTAGCTGAGTGGATCTAGACATGTGTGTTCGTCCGTCCGACTGTCCATTATAATTTGTAAACACGATACAGGCCACAGTTATGGACCAATCATCACGAAATTTTGCATGTAGGATGGGTTCTGGCCAATGAAGACCCCTATTGTTTTTGGTAAAGATCGGTTAATATTGAGGGGATGAAATGTACCAAATACTAAATTTTTGTCGGTTTTTCTGGTCGCTCCAGAGGCAGCAATTATTTTCCGAACATCGTGAAATTTTACATGGAAAAGGAGTTCGGGCCAAAGAAAAAAACATGCCCGTTTTGATGAAGATCGGTAAATATTTAGCTGGTCAAATCAACCCTGACTTTTGTGAGAAAAATGACAAAATTTGTATTCTATGGCATATATATTTATTCCTGAGGGAGATAGACCCCAGAAGTTAATAGTATATCCAAGAGGAGTGGTTGCCCTTTAAATTGATACCAATTATATTGTCGTATGTACTCGGATGCGGAAGTTACACTTAAATATTTACAGGTTCTGACGTATTCAGATATTATTAAGTAAACCATTACCACATTAGAGATCGGAATTTTGGCGTTGATCGCCTTGAAATTTTGCATGAGGTTTCAGCTATGGTCAAGGACAACGTCTATAAATTTCGTTGATGATCAGATAATAATTTTGGGATGAAGTGGAGAGAAAAGTTAATTTTTGGTATTTTTGAGTCGATTTTTAGTCTACAATTATAAGCCGAACATCACAACACAACCCACAATGAAGGGAATCTGGACAAGTAATTAGAAGGACTGTAACATTCGGAAAATATGTCAGTGTAAGGAAGAGGTGTTGTTGACCTCTAATCGGGCAAAGGGGGTTCAAATATCACGAACTATTGCTCAGAGTAAACATCCGCAGAAAGTTAGAATTCCGTGGTAGTTGTGTCGGGTATCGTATGGTCGGCCCCGTCCGAATATACTGCTCCGCTCACTGGTTTAAAAATTATTTCTGAGGACTACCAAGAGGCGTGGATGTTTTAAAATTAATTTCTGAGGGTCTATCCATTGGCGTGGATTTTTGAAAAAATTAATTTTTTAGGATCTATCCATAGGCGTGGATTTTTATACCCTTCACCACACTGTGCTACAGGGTATTATGTCTTTGTGCATATGTTTGTAACAGGCAAAAGGAAACGAGATAGGCACATGGTTCCTTTTAAGTGTATGTACAGAATTACTTTTTAAGTCGATTTATGCATGTCCGCCAGTCTTTCCGTCTGAAAATCGTGTACCAAAGTCCCTATAATTCTTTCGATTTGCACGAAATTGGGCACAGCGTACTGCATTAGGTCTAGAATGATGTGTGTTAAGTTTTGAGAAAATCTGGTCAGATTTAGATATAGCTCCCATATATATATATATATATATATTCGTCCGATTTAAGGTAAATGGGGCTCCAAGGTCCTAAATATATGTTTTGATTTGCACGAAATTTAGCACAGCGTAATGATTTAGGTCTAGAATGATGTGTGTTAGGTTTTGAGAAAATCGGGTCAGATTTATATATAGCTTCCATATATATTTCTGTCCGATTTAAGGCAAATGGGTCTCCAATGTCCCTATATACCCTTCGATTTGCCCGAAATTTGGCATAGCGTATTGAATTAGGTCTAGAATGATGTGTGTTAAATTTCGTGAAAATCGGTCCAGATTTAGATAGAGCTCCCATATATAGTTTTGTCCGATTTTATGTAAGTGGTGCACCAATGTGCCTATATATCTTTCGATTTGTGGGAAATTTTGCATAGTGTACTAAATTGAGTCTAGAATGACGTATGCTAAGTTTCGAGAAAATCGGGTCAGATTAGGATATAGCTCCCATATATATTTTGATCCGATTTCAGGTAAATGGTGTACCAAAGTCCCCATATATCTTTCGATTTGCTCGAAATTTGGCATAGCGTAATGAATTAGGTCTGGAATGACGTGTGTGAAGTTTCGAGAAAATCGGTCCAGATTTAGATATATTTCCCATATATATTTTCGTCCGATTTAGATAAATGGGGCACCAATGTCCTTATATATCTTTCGATGTGCACGAAATTTGGCACGGCATACTGAATTAGGTCTAGAATGATGTGTGTTGAGTTTCGTGAAAATCGGCCTAGATGTAGATATAGCTCCCATATACATTTTAGTCCGATTTAAGGTACATGGTGCACCAATGTACCTATATATCATTGGATTTGCACCAAATTTGACATATGGTACTGAATTAGGCCCATAATGGTATGTGTGGAGTTTCGAGAAAATCGGTTCAGATTTAGATATAGCTCCCATATATAGTTTTGTCCGATTTTACGTAAATGGTGCAACAAAGACCTTATATATATTTCGATTTGCGGGAAATTCTGCATAGTGTACTGAATTGAGTCTAGAATGACGTATACCAAGTTTTGAGAAAATCGGTTCAGAGGTAGATATAGCTCCCATATATTTTCGTCCGATTTAAGATAAATGGGGCACCAAAGTCCCTATACATCTTTCGAATTGCACGAAACCTGTCATAGGGTACTGAATTAGGTCAAGAATGATGTGTGTTAAGTTTCGAGAAATTCGGTTCAGATTTACATATAGCTCCCATGCATAGTTTTGTCCGATTTTATGTAAATGGTGCACCAAAGTCCCTATATATCTTTCTATTTGCAGGAAATTTAGTATATCGGTTCAGATTTAGATATAGCTCCTATATAATTTTTTCTTCCGATTGTATGTAAATTGTGAACTTAAGACCCAAAGTTTGTCCGATTGCCACACAATTTTGTACAATGAACTGTGGTTATAAGTTAATCTCTGGCAAGTGTCATTGAAATTGGTTCAGATTTTGACATAGCTTTTACAAGTATATTTTCGTCAGATTTTACTCAAAATTGACATAGGCCTGGAATTTTTAGAATTCAATTTGAGAGTCTATACATCGGCCTGGATTTTTTAAAATTTATTTCTAAGGGTGAATTCATAGAGGTGAATTTCTTAAAATTTATTTCTAAGGGTCTATCCATAGGCGTAATTTCTGAAGGACTATCTGTAGGGTGTATAGTTTTAAAGAAGTAACTTCTGGAGGACTTTCCATAGACGTAATTTTTAATAGTAATTTCTTAAGGACTATCTGTGGGGGTACAATTTTAAAAAAGTAATTTCTGAAGAACTATCCATAGGGATGTATTTTTTAAAATTATTTTCTGAGGGACTATCTGTAGGGTATCGAATTCTATCAATATTCTGCATATAGAACACCTTCAGTCCTGTTCACTAATACCTTTGCACGTTCTCCTTTTTTTTTGTCACAAACGCAGATTTTTAGTTTTTAAAGGATTTGAAAAGAAAGGAGAGTGGCATAATCAGTTAGGTTAATTTTCAAATCCAATAAAAAATAGGATTTTATTTGGAGCCACTTATGACCAATCTACAAGATGAGCCAGGCTTTTCATTCTAAGGATAGCATGCATGTATGACGTATTTACACAAAGAAGCAGGCTTTCCAAAGGATCAAGTTACAAAACTGCTGTGTTTTTTCTTTTGTTGGTTACATGTAAAAGTGTCAATGCCTGTGATTTGTTATTGGGTATGAGCTCTAAGCTGAGGGAGTTCCCTAGTTTCTCATTTTTTTTCCCCCAACTGGAGACAAACAATAGTCATCATCGTTGTTGTTGCCGTTGTTCTTGGTAATGCACACCCATGTTGGAAACTGCATTTAAATTCTAAATCTTTTTTTTCGTTTGGTCTTCTATAGCAAATATCGACAATGTAATGAAATTTACAAAAAATGGAAAAAAATACTCTTCGTAGTATTCACCAGTGCCATGTATGAAACATGCAAGCAAATCCATTTGCAACGTGTTTTGTTGTTGTTGTTGCTGCTATTCCTCAGCTGCATTCAGAGATAATATTCAAGGGATTTGTAGTGTGAAATGATAAAAAAGGACATGTTGAGCATACCGACGAGATAGTTTTGTGTATAGTCATCATTATCATCATCGTCAATAACAACAAAACCAACAACATGAGTAATCTCAGAGGGGGACATGGGTGCAGATCTTCTGGGGTAACAAGGATTTAAGGGGTATTTGCTTTAAAGAAAAAATTTAGTGGAAGGCAATTTAAAATCTCAACTAAAATGGGACAAATATCGATGCACAATCGAAGAGCTAGGATTTAATATTTCTCACCTTCATAATTACTAAAATATTTTTAAAAGTATTAAATTCTCTAATCTTTGTTCGATTTTTAGTTTGAAATTTCCTTTAAACACCCCCCCCCCCCTTCCGTTGGTATTTAAAATGAAATCACGTTTTCACCGTTTTCCGTGCAATGGTCATTATTTATCGCCGTTTTCACCAAAGGTGTACAAAACCAATTTATTTGCAAAATGTCTTTATGGGTAAATTATGTCCTGCTTTTCCCAAGGCATCGATAACAGAATAAAAAAATAATGAAATAAAAATTGCGTCTAGTCTGCGTTTTTATGAAGAAGAAGAAGAAAACAATTAATATTTTAAGGTGAGGCCCAGGCAGAATATTTCAAGAACATGTTTCTACGTTAGGCATGGTTTTTTTTTACAATTAATTTTTGAGGTACCCACAATAGTCGTGGATTTTTATACCCTTCACCACACTGTGGTACAGGGTATTATCTCTTTGTGCATATTTTTATAACAGGCAAAAGGCAACGAGATAGACACATGGTTCCTTTTGCGAATATGCATAGAATCACTTTCAAAGTCGATTTATGCATGTCTTCACGTTTGTCCATCTGTCCGTCTGTTGGTGTTAAATTGTAAACAAAGTACAGGTCGCATTTATGATCCGAATTGGATGAAATTTGACATAGGTCACTTATTTGGCCCAAGGACGAACCCTACTGAAACTGGGGGAAATCGGTTCAGATTTAGATATAGCTCCCACATATATTTTCGTCCGATTTTAGGTAAATGGTGCACCAATGTCCCTATATATCATTCGATTTGCACGAAATTTGACACAACGTACTGAAGTGAGCCTAGAGTGATAGCTGCCAATTTTCGTGAAAATCGGTCCACATTCAGATATAGCTCCCATATATATTTTCGTCCCATTTAATGTAAATGGTGCACCAAAGTGTCTATATATCTTTCGATTTGCACGAAATTTGGCACAGCGTACTTAATTGAGTCTAGAATGATGTGTGCTAAGTTTCGTGAAAATCGGGCCAGATTTAAATATAGCTCCCATATATGGTTTCGTCCGATTTTATATATATGGTGTACCAAAGTCCTTATATATCTTTTCATTTGCACGAATTTTGGCATAGCGTACTGAAGTGAGTCTAGAATGATATGTGTTGAGTTTCGTGAAAATCGGTTCAGATTTCGATATAGCTCCCATATATACTTGCGTCCGATTTTATATATATGGTGTACCAAAGTCCTTATATATCTTTCGATTTGCACGAAATTTGGTACAGCGCACTTAATTGAGTCTAGAATGATGTGTGTTAAGTTTCGTGAAAATCGGTCCACATTCATATATAGCACCCATATATATTTTCGTCCGATTTTAAGTAAATGGTTCATCAATGGCCCTATATATCTTTCGATTAGCACGAAATTTGGTATAGCGTACGGAATTGAGCCTAGAGTGATGTCTGCCAAGTTTCGCGAAAATCAGTTCAGATTTAGATATAGCTCCCATATATATTTTCGTCCGATTTTAAGTAAATGGTGCATCAAAGGCTCTATATATCTTTTGGTTTGCACGAAAATTGGCACAGCGCACTTCATTGAGTCTAGAATGATGTCTGCCAAGTTTCGTGAAAATCGGGCCAGATTAAGTTATAGCTCCCATATATACTTTCGCCCGATTTAATGTAAATGGTGTACCAAAGTCCCTATATATCTTTTGATTTCAACGAAATTTGGCATAACGTAGTGAATTGAGCTTGGAATGATGTCTGCAGAGTTTCGTGAAAATCGGCCCACAGTTAGATATAGCTCCCATATATGGGTTCGTCCGATTTTATGTAAATGGTACACCAATGTCCCTATATATCATTCGACTTGCACGAAATTTGACACAACGTACTGAATTGAGCCTAGAATGATGTGTGCCAAGTTTCGTAAAAATCGGTCCAGATTTTGATTTAGCTCCCATATATAGGTTCGTCCAATTTTATGTAAATGGTGCATCAAAGTCCCTATATATCTTTCGATTTGCACGAAATTTGGTATAGCGTACTGAATCAAGACTAGAATGATGTCTACCAAGTCTCGCGAAAATCGGTCCAGATTTAGATATAGCTTCCATATAGTTTCGGCCGATTATATGTAAATTGTATACCAAAGCCCCCTATATCTCTCGATTTGCACGAAATGTGGCATATCGTACTGAATTAAGACTAGAATGAATTGTGTTAAGTTGGGAAAATCGGGTCAGATTTTGATATAGCTTCCATATATATATATATATATATATATTCGCCCGATTTAATATAAATGGTGCACTAAAGTCCCTATAAATTTTCCGATTGGCACGAAATTTGATAAAACGTACTGAATAAAGTCTAGAATGATGTGTGTTATTTATAGTGGTGAAGGGTATCATATAGTCGGCACCGTCCGACTTTTGAACTTCCCTTTTTGGCTTAAAAATGATTTCTGAGAGGCTATCCATAGATTTCGATTGGATTATTTAAAAATAATTTCTGAGGGGCTATCCAAAGGCGTGGATTAAAAAAAATTGAAGAACTATACAAAGGCGTGGATTTTTAATTTTTTTTAATTTAATTCTAAAGGTCGATCCATAAGCGTAGAAGAACTTTTTACAATTTATAATTTTAAGTATATTTGTTTAAATAATTTTTTTTCTTCTATATATATCCCCACATCCTCCCCATACATGACTCCATAACTTTTAAATGTTATTCTGTGTTGCTGTTGCATGTTTTTTTTGTGCTTCCTCCTGCACGTTATTGCCACCACTTGGAATAAAGTCAACAAACTGATAATTCAATCATGTTGCCACAACAACAGCAACGAAGAACATCCCCCCCTTGCAAAATTACGTGCTCAGATTTGGTGAATAGAAGTGACGGCGTAGCTAACCTAAATGCAAACCATAATGCAAACATGACAAAAGACAACGATGAACTATGCAACCATCCAAGCGACGAACCAACCGACCAACCAGCTAACGGGCAGCAACGAATAGAGTCATTCGGAAGCAGTGTGGCTGGAAGCTGAATGCCTCGCTGCCACCCACCAATAAACTAGCTAACCATGAAACCATATTTTGTTATAGGAGAATCATGCTTGGAACGAAAATTTTACCAACTTCCATTTTCAAAAAAAAAGTTGTCATTTTCTCTCCCACACACACACACACTCAGTCAAGTATGAAATGCTTATTACTGGCTGGTCGTTTTAGCTCCACCAGCAACTGGACGACAAATAGAAAAAAATATACGAAATCATTAAAAATACTATTCATGTTGGAGAAAAACTGCAATTGTATAAATGAGTGTTTGTGTATGGGTGGTGGTGTGTGTATGTGTGTGTTTCATAACTTTGAAGTGGTCAACGAAATGTTGACCGCAGAGTTAGTGTTATTCTGTGTGTGTGTGAGGATCGCCTCTGATTGTAGAAGTGTGGAATCTGAACACATCCACAGAAATACATGTGTACACACACACTTATACAAGCATGTGTCACGTTGACACTTCCATTCATTTAGCAAACCGCAATAAACTCATACACGCGCGACTTCAAGATTCATTTAGTGATATTCATGTAGAAAATGAAGCATACTTTTAGGGGGAATATTTTTTTTTTTCATTTTTTGTTAAATAAAACTGAACATAAATTCGTAAATGGTAAATTGTGCAATCGTCAGACAAATGTGAATGACTTTAGAAATGCAATGGAAAAGCATAGGGACAGAGGAGGCAAATAATGCCCCTATACTGAATTTTCAGGTCTTATAGAGTCTACAGAGATGGGTAGATTTCTTAATAAATATTTTCTATGCATTATTAGCTTTGGGTATATTAAAAAGTATTTTTAGAGCCTATAGTGTTTTTTTTTAATATTTTAGAGCTCATAAAAAGGTTGAGGGTCTATCAAGA
>NW_026879170.1:0-25742 GCF_032173495.1 Musca vetustissima
ATGGTTCTTTTTGAGAATATCCATAGAATCACTTTTCTGAATCTATATGCATATCGATTCGATCGTCTGTCCATGTTAAATTGTAAACAAAGTACAGGTCGCATTTAAGATCCAAATTGCAGAAAATTTGACATAGGTCACTTATTCAGCCCAAGAACGAACCCTATTGAAATTGGAGAATATCGGTTCAGATTTAGATATAGATCCCTTATACAGTTTCTTCCGATTTTATGTGAATGATGCAACAAACTCTAATTATTTGTCCGATTGAAACAAAATTTTGCACAGCGCACTGAATTAGGTCCGGATTGATGTGTTTGAAGTTTCGTTGAAATCGGTTTAGATTTAGATATAGCTCACATATATAGTTTCGCCCGATTTTATGTGGATGATTCATAAAACTATATTTGTCCGATTGAGACAAAATATTGAACAGCGCAAACCAAACTACGCATACATGGACCTAATATGTATGCGTAGGTTGGTTGAAATCGGTTCAGAATTAAATATAGTTCCCATATATAGTTTCCTCCGATATTATGTAAATGGTGCACCAAACTCTCAATATTTGTGCCATTGGGATACAATTTTGTATAGCGAATGAAATTAAATCAAGAATGATTTGTTAAAATCGGTTCATATTAAGAGCCTATGTTTTTTGATTTACATAAAATTTTGTAGAGGGTATTAAATTGAGTTTAGAGTGATGTGTATTAAAGTTGCAAAAAAGTATGCAACGGTTGCTCAATTAGGTCCATGTTTACATATAGCTCCCACACATAATTTTGCTCGATTTCATACAAATGGTACACCAAAGAATCGAAGTATGCCCCTTTAACTTGCAGTTTTTCATTGATTTCAGAATGATATGTGCATGTGTTTATACCCTTCACCACACTGTGGTACAGGGTATTATGTCTTTGTGCATATGTTTGTAACAGGCAAAAATAATCGAGATAGACCCATGGTTCCTTTTGAGAATATGTATAGAATCGATTTATGCATGTCCGTCCGTCTGTCCATCCGTCCATGTATTTTTGTGAACAAAGTACAGGTCGCATTTGTGATCCGATTTGGATGAAATTTGGTATATGTCACTTATTTGGCCAAAGGACGAACCCTATTGAAACTGGAGAAAATCGGTTCAGATTTAGATATAGCTCCCATATATAGTTTCGTCCGATTTAATGCAAATGGTCCCTATATATCTTTCGATTTGCACGAAATTTGGTATAGCCTTCTGAATTAGGTCTAGAATGACGTGTGTAAATTTTCTTGAAAACCAGTTCAGATTTAGGTATAGCTCCCATATATAGTTTCGCCCGATTTTATGTAAAGGGTGCACCAAAGTCCCTGAAATTCATTTGATTTGCACAAATTTTGGCATAGTGTATTGAATTAAGTCTAAAATGACGTGTGATAAGTTTCGTGAAAATCGGTTCAGATTTAGATATAGCTCCCATATATAGTTTCGCCCGATTTGAGGTAAATGGTGTACCAAAGTCCCTATATATCTTTCGATTTGCACGAAGTTTGGTATATCCTACTGAATCAGGTCTATTATGATGTGTGCTAAGTTTCGTGAAAATCGGTTCAGATTTAGATATAGCTCCCATATATAGTTTCGCCCGATTTTAGGAAAATAGTGCACCATAGTCCCTGAAAATCATAAGATTTGCACGAATTTTGGCATAGCCTACTGTATCAGGTCTATAATGATGTGTGCTAAGTTTCGTGAAAATCGGTTCAGATTTAGATATAGCTCCCATATATAGTTTTGCCCGATTTTAGGAAAATAGTGCACCATAGTCCCTGAAAATCATTAGATTTGCACGAATTTAGGCATAGTCTACTGAATTAGGTCTAGAATGACGTGTGCTAAGTTTCGTGGAAATCGGTGCAGATCTAGATATAGCTCCCATGTATAGTTTATCTCGATTTTAGGAAAATGGAGCACCAAAGTCCCTGAAAATCATTCGATTTGCACGAATTTCGGCATAGCGTACTCAATTAAGTCTAGAATGACATGTGCTAAGTTTCGTTAAAATCGGTTCAGATTTACATATAGCTCCCATATATAGTTTCACCGGTTCAGATTTAGATATAGCTCAAATATATATTTTCGTCCCATTTTATGTAAATGCTGCACCAACGCCCCCTAATTAATTCGATTAAATTTTAAACAGTGCAGCAGACCGAATAGCGTGTGTCAAGTTTGCTGTTGTTTTGGGTATATTCTACATATGTCTCCTAACAGACTCCGCCGTTTCGAAAGAACATTGGCATGAAATTGAACGAACTTGAGTATGTGATATTTATGCCTTTCTGCAACCTAAACTTCATTTCATTGAACCGATTTTCACGGACGAAAAATACATATGAGAGCTATATCTAAATCTGCAACGATTTTCACGAAGCTTATCGCACATCATTCTACGCTATGCCAAATTTCGTGCAAATCGAAAGATATATATGGACTTCGGTGCACCATTTAAATCAAATCGGACGAAGACATATATGGGAGCTTTATCCAATTCTGAAACGGTTTTCACGATACTTTGCACACATCATTCTAGACTCAATTCAGTACGCTATGCCAAATTTCGTGTAAATCGAATGATATATGGGGACTTTGGTGCACCATTTACGTAAAATCGGTCGAAACTATATATGGAAGCTATATCTAAATCTGGACCGATTTTCATGAAACTTTGCACACATTATTATAGACGCAATTCAGTACGCTATGCCTAATTTCAGGCAAATAGAAAGATATATGGGACTTTGGTGCACCAATTACCTTAAATCGGATGAAAATATATATGAGAGCTATATCTAAATCTGAACAGATTGTCACGAAACTTTGCATACATCATTCTAGCCTTAATTCAGTACGTTGTGCCAAATTTCGTGCAAATCGAAAGATATATAGGGACTTTTTTGCACCATTTACCTTAAATCTGACGAAAATATATATGGGAGCTATATCAAAATCTGTACAGATTTTCACGAAACTTAGCGCACAAAGACATAATACCCTGTACCACAGTGTGGTGAAGGGTATAATCATAAAAAGTTTATTCGATTAAATAGTTGACCGCGGCTGTGCCTGAGACAAATGGTCTACCCGTTCAGTACACTTTTGCTATACTCTCATAAAATGATTATTCGGCCCACTTCAGATATATGGACAATTTTTTGTAAAAATTTGATTCAATGTGTCTAAAACCGATTTGGATGAAATTTGGCATAGGTATTTTATTTGGATAAGAACGAACCCTATTGAAATTGGGAAAAATCGGTTCAGATTTGGATATATCTCCCACATATATTTTCGTCCGATTTAATGTAAATGGTACACCACAGTCCCTATTTATCCTGTGATTTGCACGATGAATTAGGTCTAGAATGATGTGTGTTAAATTTCCTGAAAATCGGTTCAGATGCTGATATTGCTCCCGTATATATTTTCGTCCGATTTAATGTATATGGTGCACCAAAGTCCCTATATATCTTTCGATTTGCACGAAATTTGGCACAGCGTAATGGATTAGGTATAGAATGATGTGTGTTAAGTTTCGTGAAAATCGGTTCAGATTTAGATATAGCTCCCATATATATTATCGTCCGATTTAATGTAAATGGTGCACCAATGTCCCTATATATCTTTCGATTTGCACGTAATTTGGCACAGGGTAATGAATTAGGCCTGGAATGATGTATGTTAAGTATCCTGAAAATCGGTTCAG
Organism: Musca vetustissima; assembly: GCF_032173495.1. Lineage (NCBI taxonomy): Eukaryota > Metazoa > Arthropoda > Insecta > Diptera > Muscidae > Musca > Musca vetustissima. Next base: position 3,750 of record NW_026879170.1, read on the forward strand.
ATTTAGATATAGTTCCCATATATATTTCCGTCCGATTTAAGGTAAATGTTATACCAAAGTCCCTTAATATCTTTCGGTTTGCACGAAATTTGGTACAGCGTAATGAATTGCAGAATGGCATATTTATGGATCCAACTTCATTTTACTGGATCCAATTTCATTATGGATCCAATTTCATTTAAAAAATTCGACGTCTGTTAGGATTCATCTGTTGAATATATTCAAAGTGGTGAAGGGTATCATATAGTCGGCTCCGTCCGACTTTACTACTTTCCTTACTGGTTTATCTTGCAGATCAGAAAATCTACTAATTCTGAATTCCATTAATTATAGCTCACCCTCTAACTAACCACCAATTATGCCCTCGTACAAAATGAATTTTGCGTTATGACAATTAGTTCTTTCCACCATACATAGCTATTAGCCAATAATATAATTATTGTTATTATTAAGGTAAATGAAAACAAGTTTTGTTTTCCAAACTAAATTCGTAAGCCACAAAATCTGGCAAATTATATTTCGCACCAAATTTAATTATAATTATTCTGCAAATCCGCCTACAGTAGCTAAATGGTATTTAATTACATTTCGCATATACACACATGCATACAATAAACCTATGTATATTTGAAAATAATTCAATTTATCGATGATCTGGATGTTCGTACCTATATTATGCAGCGGACTGACATCTAGGGTGCCTTCGAATTTATGTGTGCTTTGGCGGTTTACGTTTATTTACAATCAATTATTTATACGATTATTATAATACAATGTTAATTACACATTTGGCATACCACGCACACACACACAAGCAAATACATTCATAAGTATTTAAAAGTGCAGTGCGTTATATAATTTATATTTTATGATTATCCTATTGTATGGCAGACTCAGCGTATCAGTATATAAAATTAATTTAATTTTTGTTTTAGGGGAAAACGTAGTATAATTAAATAACTAGCATTTTTAATTGAATCGATGATTTTTTGTTATTACAAAGTAAACAATTCATGTAATATTATTGCAGATTCTATGACAATATCTGGAGCACAAACTGATATCAAACACTAACTAATTTTTTCTAGTAAATTCATCCTATATTACCAAAACGATGCCTGATTCGAGGTATTTACGCTATTCAAGACCTTCGGGGAACCATCCTATTCGCTGCAATTTTGCATTAAAACACATTTTTAAGGAGCCTGCCAAAGTGGGACTGGCAGTAAACGGCGAGAAGACCAAGCTGATGGTATCGACGCGCAAGACGTCCAGTAGACTCGGATCAACTGTGGAACCTGCAAAACAACAGCTTCCAGGTACTGAACGATTTTATATACCTCTGTACCGCCATAAATAAAACTAATAGCATCAACTTTGAAATCCGGAGGAGAATAGTGTTGGCCAACAGATGCTACTATGGCCTGAATAAGCAACTCAAAAGCAAGGCCACGAATCCGAATATCAAGTAGAATACAACATACCGGAACATGAACTTTCAAATTAAATAAGATGCCCACAAGACCGACGCGCTTGGAAATCTTTTTTTAGCTCGGCTTATGTAAAACCGTTCTGTCACAAGCCAGCTATGTAATATGCTTGTCCGTTTGTATACATGGACAGATATACTTTTTAAACGCAGTATAGGTCGTATTTATTACTCAATTGTGATGACACTCAGTCTACAGACCCAAGGAAGATAAGAATGGAATGCAAAGATTTGACACCCCATAAGAATTTATTAATCAAATTAGAGCAAATTCGGTTAAAAAACATACCCAACCTCCTCAAAATACGGAATACTATGTCTACCATAATATATGGGCTACCTGGAATTTTTGGGCTGATATTAATAATTTTAGGAGCTTTGAATCCGAAATTCCACTTACAGCAAATTCTGAAAACGTTGAAAAACGTTTCTAGAACCCCCAAAAACCCGAATAAATGGGGAGTAGCGTTATATGGGCGCTACCATGAAACGTGGACCAATATTGATCATTTTAGGCGGAAAATCTTGATAGCCAATGAGAATCAAACGTAGCAAATTACTGCCGATTTGGTTGAAAAACGTGTCAAAAATTCCATTACCAAAAATTTGGGTTATATGTTGGTTATACCAAAACTTAGATCGATATACCCCATTAGCATGCCAGTGCAAAATTTCAAAGCTCTTTCTCAAATATTGCGATCTCTATCGTGATTTCATCAGACAAATAGATAGATGGACGCGCATAAATCGACATAAAATTTTATTCTGATGAAGAATGTCTATACTTTATGGGGTCTTCGGTGAATATTTCGACGTTATGCAAACGGAAGATCTGAGATTATATTGTGATTAATATTAGGTTGGGTAAAAAGAAATCCATTTTTATACCCTTCACCACACTGTGGTACAGGGTATTATGTCTTTGTGCATATGTTTGTAACAGGCAAAAGGAAACGAGATAGACACATGGTTCCTTTTGAGAATATGCATATAATCACTTTCTGAGTCGATTTATGCATGTCCGTCTGTCCGTCCGTCCATGTATTTTTGTGAACAAAGTACAGGTCGCATTTATGATCCGATTTGGATGAAATTTGACATAGGTCGCTTATTTGGCCCAAGGACGAACCCTATTGAAATTGGGAAAAATAGATTTAGATATAGCTCACATATATGTTTTCGTCCGATTTAATATAAATGGTGTACAAAAGTTCCTATATATCTCTCGATTTGCACGAAATTTGGCACATCGTACTAAATTAGGTATAGAATGATGTGTGTTAAGTTTCCTGAAAATCGGTTCAGATTTAGATATAGCTCCCATATATATTTTCGTCCGATTTAATGTAAATGGTGCACCAAAGTCTCTATATATCTTTCGATTTGCACTAAATTTGGCACAGCATACCGAATTGAGTCTAGAATGATGTGTGTTAAGTTTCGTTAAAATCGGTTCAAATTTAGATATAGTTCCTATATATATTTTCGTCCGATTTAATGTAAATGGTCAACCAAAGTCCCTTAATATTTTTCGGTTTGCTCTAAATTTGGCACAGCGTACTGAATTTGGTCTAGAATGATGTGTATTAAATTTCCTGAAATCGGTTCAGATTTAGATATAGCTTCTATATCTGACCAAATAAAAATTTAGTATCGGTTGCAGAATGACATGGTTATTGATCCAATTTCATTTTACTGGTCCTTTAAAAATACGACGTCTGTTAGCATTCATCTGTTGAATATACCCAAAGTGGTGAAGGGTATCATATAGTCGGCCCCGTCCGACGTTATTACTTTCCTTACTGGTTTTTATATGAACTATAGGACTTTATTTAACATGCTTCGGATTGACCGATTCCAATTATGCACCGTTTTGTTGTATGATATGTTGCCATTTTAAAGGTAACTTCATAATGCCTCTATCATAGGAGTCCTGCTCTCTATTTGTAATAAACTCTAGTAGTCGATTTCCCCAATCCTCCCTAGATAACAATTTTCGTCTGATTTAACGAAAATAGTGCAGCAAACTTCCATTATTGGTCCGATTGAGACAAAATTTTGCACAGAGTACTGAATTAGGTCCTGACTGATGTATGCGAAAATTTTGTTGGAATCGGTTCAGATTTAGATATAGCTCCCATATATATTTTCGTCGGATTTTAGGTAAATAGTGCACCAAAGTCACTATATATCATTCGATTTGGCACAGCGTACTGAATTAAGTCTAGAACGATGTATGTTCAGGTTCACCAAAGTCCCTTTATATCCTTCGATTTGCACGAAGTTTGACATTGCGTTCTGAATTAAGTCAAGAACGATGTGTTTTAAATTTCGTGAAATTCGGTTCAGATTTAGATATAGCTCCCATATATATTTTCGTCAGTTTTTGTGTAAATGGTGCACCAAAGTCCCTATATATCCTTCCATTTGCACGAAATTTGGATTTATAAGTAAATGAAGAACTCAAAATGTGGCCGAACATGTGACAAGTTTCGATGAAATCGGTTTAGATTTCGATATTTTGCTTTAAATTTATTTACATAATATTGTCCCATTGTAAGAAGCGAAATTTAATATAGTTTGACGAAGAACATGTTTAATTTCATGTTAATGGTCCTTTAAAAATGCGACGTCTTTTAGGATCCCATATGTTGAATATACCCAAAGTGGTGAAGGGTATCATATAGTCGGGCCCGTCCGACTTTACTTACCTTACTGTTTTTTTCTGATAATTGGTGTGACACTTAAACATTGAGCTTCTTTTTGAATCGAGCTTTGTGTAAATGGTTTAAAACAGTTTTATGGTCAATTTTTTGCTCCTGGGCGATGCCATGCCGGTCAACTTCGATCATTTCTCCGATTTTATCGACATTTTCGACGACCGCCCTAATGGTTTTCTTTTTCCCCAACCTAAATATTTATCAAATACCCTGTCAATTAAAATGTCTAATCTAGGCTTTTTGTGTTTCTTGTAAGAAACCTGGTACGAGCTTGATAATTTTTATGCCTAGATAAATTATCATCATAGTTAAACAAATTGATAGCAAATTCCGCATTGATTAGCAATTCTTAATTAAACTAAAATTGGAAAATTTATACAACAACAACATTTTCCATAAATAAACAATTACAACAAAAACTAAAATAATACTACAAAGCAATTCATTCATTGAGAGCAATACGGGATGTAACGGCATCAACAACAACAACAGCAGCATACAAAACCTATCAGTCTCGTGCATTCAAAGTTCGCACAAAAACAAATTATATGGCCAAAAAGACCAAAACAAGTTTAAATCTAAAAACAAAACAAAGGGGCCAAAGCCCGTATAAAAACCATGAATGCAACTCAGACAGGTGAATAGAATACGCAAGTCTGGCATCAAGTGCAGTTCGACAAAAGGTGTTAGCGGGAACGGAACGAACGAATAAGCGAACAAAACATAAAGAAAAATGAAAATAATTGAAATCAAAACAAACGAACGTTTCGAATAGCCCCGGAATACAAAAACAAAAAGTAGTGATTGCAGACTGACTAATAAACCAACCTGCAGGGTATAATTGGCAGCACCAATTTAAGAAGTTTAAACGTACAATTTAAAGTAAACGAACAACAACAATAACATTGTGGATATTTTGAGAACATAAATTAAATTAAAACGGATTTAAAGTCATTATCAAAGCTAAGCGATCAACGAAGTAAAGTGAACGGAATTTTAAAAACAACTCCGAAAGAATGAACTTATTCTTAATCATTGTAATAACCCTTTCCCTAACAACATCCAGAAAATATTGTAAGTCCCCCGATTATTAATCAGAGTGGAAAGCCCAAACGGAATTGTAAAATTATTTCTCTCTATTACTTTTAGTCACCTTTGCTCAACAACAGGATGTGAATGAATTTGAATTAACTTCCGATTATGAATACAACGATTATGACGGTGACGACGATGCCAATCGAAATCTCAGTGAATTGCGAACAAGAGATTTGGACGATAGATTCCTTTACGATGAAAATAGCGATGATAATTTTATGGAATGGAATAAATGTGATAATTATCTAAGTCAACCGAGGGGCACGAAGAAATATTTGGATACATCCTTTTTGAAGAAGTTCTTTCGCAATCTAGTGCCATATGCCGCACCGAAATTACAAATGAATTTCTATTTATTTAAGCAAGGATTTCCTGATTGTGGTCGTGAAATAAGTCTTTATGATGATTCGATATATACATGTGGCCTTAATGCATCACATCCCACAAGGTGAGTATTTTGAACCACTCACGCACAAACATACTATTTTTACTAAAAAATTATATGTGAATATGGTAAACCTAGTAATAACAAGTGAAAAACGTGTTCTGCCAGGGCATCGCGTAATTGACATTTAGATGTAAATTTGTCCTATGATACCTTCACCACTTTGGATATATACAAGAGATACTAATAAAAACAATATTTTGTAGATAGAAAAGACATATAATCTTTAGCGGACCATTGGAATTGGACCGCCGAAACTAAATGTGTGATGTGCATAGATCTTCGAAACAATTAAAAAACAGTAAGGAAGACGGGGCCGACTATATGATACCCTTCACCACTATGGGCATATTAAACAGGACTATTAACATGAAAATGGATGAACTAAAATATGTGATATTTATGTTAATATGAATCGACTTAGATCAATCCATAAACATGTCATTCGTTTGTTACAATGGGACAAAAATATGTAAATCGACTTCAAAGAAATATCAATTGGACATCCGTTGGGCTATGTCTGTACATCTAGAAAACGCAACTACGTTATTCTTTGCTCAATTTTTTACATATATATATGGGAGCTATACAAAATACTTTCGAAAACAAGTACTTTGTTAAATTGTAAACAAAGTACTTAGTTTACAATTTAACATGGACAGACAAACGGACGGACGGACATGCATAAATCGACTTAAAAAGTGATTCTATGCATATTCTCAAAAGGAAGCATGTGTCTATCTCGTTTCCTTTAGCCTGTTACAAACATATGCACAAAGACATAATACCCTGTACCACAGTGTGGTGAAGGGTATACAAATTTAGAGTCGATTTACAAATGTCCGTTTGTCTGGCAGGCTAGTGCCATTTCATCCAAACTTAGTATTTCTTCCAAACTTAGTTCAAGTTCGAAGATGGGGTATATCGGTCCATTCCTTCTTCTAATATTTATAAATTCAATATTAGGCGATTCTATTATCTTTATAAAGCGTAGATCAAGCCTTACCCTTCTCGAAAATCTGTACTGGCCGGTCCAGTACGAACTTTGGGTCACGAATAAATGTATACGTCATCTTTCCGTTTCCACTGTCCGTTCATCGAGTCCTTCACCTACTAACACACACATTTATGAAGGAGACTGTTTTGCGGCATATTATTCCCATTCATCAGATCAGAAGGCTTGAGCCAATCCTCCAAACTTAAATAACGCTTAAGCGTGTACTTGATAACCTTGCTCCTCACTTCAAGATCAACGGCAACTGGGACAGGCTACATTTATAAAACATTTGTGGCGCGGCGACCCACTGATAATGCCGGAGCTTCTTTGGAACCAAGAAGTCAAACTAGTTTTGTACCATACAAATGAAAGAAAAATAACGTTCTGCTCTTTCTTTAATATCCGCACACTGTCTTTAACAATAATCGCATGTAGCGACCAATTTAAAATCAATAAAAAAATATTTTGAAATATTTTCAGTCTTCAGCAAAAATTGCTGAATTGCTTCCGTAGCCCTGGGTTTCAATTCCATTACATATACCCCAAAAATATTATAATTCCAAAGGTCCCTTTTTTTATATAACTCATAAATAATTTATTCTCCCTATTACTTTCAGAATCATAATTCACGGATGGATGAGTCACTCTCGCGGATCCTTTAACTTAGACGTTAAAAATGCCTACCTGAAACGTGGCGATTATAATGTCATTGTTGCCGATTGGAGTACAAATGCTGCCAATATCAATTATTTTCGTGTTGTGAAATTAATCGAAATATTTGGAAGTCACTTGGCAAGATTCACCCGCCATCTCTATGAAAAAGGACGCGTAAACTACAATGACATTTATCTAATCGGACATTCGTTGGGAGCACAAATTGCCGGAGCGGCAGGTAAACAAAGTTGGCCCAATCGCTATAACACCATATTTGCCTTAGATCCTGCTGGACCCAAGTTCCGTAGACGCAGCACAGAATTTCGTATTGATCCCACAGATGCTAAATATGTTGAGAGCATTCAAACCAGTGGAAATTTAGGTTTTATGGAGCCGACGGGAAATGCAACTTTCTATCCAAATTATGGTAAATATCAACGGAAATGTTTCTATGTTGGATGTTCTCATATACGTGCCTATCGTATGTTTGCCGAATCTATAACATCGCCAGCTGGTTTTTGGGGTATACGTTGTCGCAGCCGCAGCCCGAAATGGGATTGTGATAGTATGTCGGCTCGTGAATATCGTATGGGTGGTGAACCATCGCAGCCGAAAAGTGGTATATTTTATGTAAAAACACGTTCGAAAGCTCCATATGCTTTAGGGAAGATATCCATGGAGGATATGAATTAATAGAAGATGTGTGTGTGCCTTTTTTTAGTTTTTGAAAATTTTGGAAAGACTGATATTGTAGGTATCGCTTTAAATTTTGTATGTTTATAGTCATGTGTCAATTAATTATTTATATAGGTACTTATTTTTTGTAATAAATTATAACATTTTGGAATTATTTATTTGAAAATAATATTTTTTTATTTTCAGAAGATCGATATATGTAGAAAACTTATAGAGATATTTTCACTATAGAAGAACAATTGACAATTTTCTATTTCTATAAACCCGAAACCTTGTATCTTCCAAAGACCTACAGAATTTCTTTTGTCTATAGAACACCGATTTCAATCTATACTTACTTAGCTTGTTTGCGACAGAAAGATTTCCAAGCGCGTCGGTCTTGTGCGCATCTCATCCAATTTCAAAGGCCATGTTCCGATATTGTCTTCTACTTGATCTTTCCATCGGATTCGTAGCCTTCCCCTTCTGTGTGAACCATAATTTGGCTCGCTTTTATATGTCTAATCACCGATATTTACTGTCGACGCAGATCTGCCCATAGATCTTCCGAAGAATGTTTTCTCTCAAACGCACACCACTCTCTCAAACACCACAAGAGCTGCCTCATCTACATATTCAGTTACCCATGCTTGTAGTGCATGAGTGTTGTCTGGCGGTGGAGGTGGCATTATTTCTAAACTGCTTACTTACACCATAGTAGCATCTGTTGCCATCACTATCCTTCTCCCAATATCAAAACTGATGTCATTCGTTTTATTTATGGCGGTACCAAGGTATGAAAAATCTTTGACTACCTCGAAGCTGTAGTTCTCAAGTTCCACAGTTGGCCCGAGTCTACTGGACGTCTTGCGCGTTGGTCTTTACACAGTGCCATTTCTGTTCACAATTGCATCTACAATGACCTTTTCCGGCAGGATTTTAAATAGGACCGTCACCTTGTTTGAATCCTCGTACGGTATTGAAGAGCTCCCATCATTTCCCACTTAAACTGCTGACCTTGTGCCGGTTAAAATTTTCCTGCATAGCCGTATTAATTTTGCAGGAATGCCGAACGCAACATAGCTTTAAACACCTCTGAACGGGTATGGCTGTCGAATGCGGCTTTATAGTCGACGAATAGATGAAATGTGTCGATGTATTTTGTGGGTCTTTTTCAGAATTTGGTGCAGAGTGAAAATCTGATCAATGGTGAATTTGACAGGTCTGAAGCCGCATCGGTATGGTCTAATAATGTCATTGACCATTGGCTTCAGTCGTTCACAGAGCACGCTGGATAGCACTTTATATATGATGGGAAGGAGACTTATACCACACATTCCGTCTTGTCGCATTTTTTATACCCTCCACCACACTGTGGTACAGGGTATTATGTCTTTGTGCATATGTTTGTAACAGGCAAAAGGAAACGTGATAGACCCATGGTTCCTTTTGAGAATATGAATAGAATCACTTTTTAAGTCGATTTATGCATGTCCGTCCGTCTGTCCATGTATTTTTGTGAGCAAAGTACAGGTCGCATTTATGATCCGAATTGGATGAAATTTGGCACAGCTCATTTGTTTGGCCCAAGGACGAACCCTATTGTGTGCCAAGTTTCGAGAAAATCGGTCCAGATTTAGATATAGCTCACATATATAGTTTCGTCCGATTTCATGTAAATTGTGCACCAAAGTCCCTATATATCTTTCGATCTGCACGAAATTTGGCACAGCGTACTGAATTGAGCCTAGAATGATGTGTGCCAAGTTTTATGAAAATCGGTCCAGATTAAGATATAGCTCCCAAATATAGTTTCGTCCGATTTCATGTAAATGGTGCACCAAAGTCCCTATATATCTTTCGATTTGCACGAAATTTGGCATAACGAACTGAATTGATGCTGGAATGATGTGTGCTGAGTTTCGTGAAAATCGATTCAGATCTAGATATATATATATATATATATATATTTTCGTCCGATTTAATCTAAATAATGTACCAAGTTCTTATGTTGCATAGCGCTTTTAATTTAATCCAGAATGATATGTGCCAAGCTTAGTGAAAATCGGTTGAGATTTATATATAGCTCCCTTATATTATAGATTGATTTTGAGTAATTGACGCACCAAGGAACCAATATGTGGCTGATAGGAACAAAACGTACTGAAATTACTATAACCTAACATGTGACAAGTTTCGTTGAAATCGGTTCATATTTGGATATAGTATCCATATAAATTGTGCATCAAAATTGTGCATCAAACTCCTCATATTTTTAGATTGACATCAAATTTTGCACAACGTACACAATTGAGCATAGAATAACTTAGTTGGGTTTTACAGACCTAGCCCAACGGATGGCCTATTGATATTTGTTTGAAGTCGATTTGCATACTTTTGTTCCATTGTAACAAACGAATTACATGTTTATGGATAGATCTAGGTCGTTTCACATTTAGATAAATATCACATATTTTATTTCATACAATTTCATGATAATAGTCCTGTTTAATATACCCATAGTGGTGAAGGGTATCATATAGTCGGCCCCGTCCGACTTTACTACTTTCCTTACTTGTTTTTGCTTGGGGCACAGGATGCTGAGGTTCCAATCATTGGGCAAATTGTACTAATCAGCTGGTATATGCTCCTGACCAGCATCTGACCACCAATCTTAAGTTGTTCGGCTGGTAACCCATTGGCACCTGCTGCTTTATTATTCTTCAGCCGATTGTCCTTATCTTAGCTAGGTGGTATACTATGTATTCCTTCATCTCTCATTGGTTCTGGGGTATTTTCTTCATCGCCACTATTTGATACCAGAAGCTTTTCAAAATGCTCCTTCCAAATCCTGAACACGCTGTCTGTATATGTCACCAGGTTTCCTTCTTTATATCTACAGGTGGCTGCACCAAAGCCTTCGGTTTGGTATTTTACTCGTTGGTGAAATTTCCGAACATCAATATTCCTGTTCTTTCTTCTTTTTTCTGAAAATACGTTTCTCCTCTCTCCTTTTCTCCCTATAATTCTCCATCACATTACGTGTTGCTACTGTTTTCAGGGTTGACCTATACGCTACGTTTTTCACATCAGTAGCATTACAACACTCCTGATCGTACCATGGGTTTCTTGGTGGTGGTTTTTGGTACCCAAGTGTTGCTTTTGATGCAGTTTGTAAGGAGTGGGCAATTCTTTGCCATTGTGCTTCTATACTATTATCGGGACAAGACGTGCTTTCGTCAAACAGGTGGGTAAGTTGAGCGGAATAGGCCTCGGCTGCCTGTTGTGTTTGCAGCTTTTCAACGTCGAATTTCCGTGTTGTGTTAGATTGCCCCTTTGCTGCAACATTAAGACGAGTACGAACCTTGGCTGCTACAAGGTAGTGGTCCGAATCGATATTCGCTCCTCGAATCGATCGAACGTCTAATACACTGGATGAATGCCTTCCGTCTATCACAACATGATCAATTTGATTTCTCGTTGCTTGATCAGGAGAAATCCAGGTGGTCTCGTGTATATCGAGATGCTTGAATCTGGTGCTGTTAACTATCATGATTTTTGCTGCAGCGATTCAATTAACCTCATACCGTTGTCGGATGTTTCTTCATGAAGACTGAAATTTCCGACGGCGGGGCCAAAGATATTTTCCCTTCCGATTTTTGCATTTAAATCTCCTAGCAGAATTTTAAAGTCATGGCCAGGGCAGCGTTTATATGCTGTTTCTAGGCACTCATAAAATATGTCCTTGGTCGCTCATCTTTGTCTTCGGTCGCAGCATGGTCATAAATAAGACTAATGTGGAAGAACTTCGCTTTTAAACGGATTATAGCAATTCGCTAATCTACTGGAGTGAATCTGGAGACGAGGTCTTTTATTCTCCTGTTATCCATAAATCCATAGCCAAATTCATGTCTCGTTTCATGGCAGCTATAATACAGGGCGTAATCATCTGATTTACTTAATTTACAATAATATCGGCTTTGTATTTCTTGAGTACATCCGCCAAAGCGAAAACTGCGCCTGTGGGCACATTCCAAATGCAGATTCGCAGATCGTGGTCCTTTATATGTTATGCGGGGGTCGTCAAGATAAGGGGATTTTCTTTTCTTTTTTTTACATATTAGGGGGTTTTTTCCTAGTTGGGAAACTAACCCGACGCCTCAACCCATTTTTTATAGTTCTAATGGGTGAACTCGATTATCAGATCACTATTTCAACGGGTGATGAAAATAGCTGCCCCAGGTGACACCGCGGGGAGTATCCACAATTGAGATGAAAGAGGGTCCAAGATAAGCCTGGACTTCGCCATGTTATAGCCAATCAGAACCGTTGATTGGTATCTATCACCCCGTACGCCACCCGTTTTCGATCCACCCCTATTAAATTTTTATGTTTTTCTTGCAGAATTGGGATCAGCATGCTCGAAACCCTTATATGTGATATCTCTGGTCCATAGTGCCATATATTATATATTGAAAGAACAAAAGTATGAAGTTAAAGTGGTCAGTGAAGCAATTTATTTGTGTGGGGAAATAAGGACTCCCGAACACAATCGTTAGACGTAGATAATCTAAATGAGCGAAAATTATGGGGATGAAAAACTTGGAAAAAGTGGGGAGAGTTCACCCAAAATTGAAACATTGAGAATACGGAACGAGTTATTAGAAATAATTGGACAATACATACATAAGCCTATTTTAGAGAAAGTGAAAAGTGCTGTATTCTTTTCGGTTTTAGCGGATAATTCCGGAAAGGAGAAGCTGTCACTATGTATTAGTTTTTTTCGACAAGATATCTAATAAATCAAAGAATGTTTCCTTTGCTACTTGGAAGTAGAAGAATTAACAGGAAAAATTTCTCAACCGTATAATAAACATAATAATCAGGTTGGGTTTGGATCCAAAATTTTTGAGAGGTGATGGAGATGGATCTTCTAACATGTCAGGTAATTATAATATAGTGCAGGTCATTATTAAATCAAAATTCGCTTCTGCAGTATACATTTATTGTTACTATCCCATTTTTAATTTAAGGGGACGCCCCCATACTCTTCTTTCAAAAATTTAATTTTGTATTTTGATTTAATTCTAGAATATCCCTATACAAATTCAAGTGAAAATCTCAACAATTTTTGAAGATATTGCTGATTTATTGTGTTAGCATCAAGTGACGGCAAGAGGACTTCTCAAACTTTAAACGCGTTTTCCTCCAAACAGCGTTTTTACGAATGGCGGACACGATAACTCAAAAACTAATAACCCAATAGATTTTAAATTTTGGGACGTTTCTTCGGACGCGTATAGCTATCGTATGAACTAGGAAGATCTTCCTTATTTTTTACATTGGCTTGTGGCCGAAAATAGGTGATATTCCAAAAGTATTTTTTCAAAGTTCCGCCATTCTGATAATTTTTGAGCGAAGTCAATATTCCTAGTTCATACGAGAGCTAGGCATGTACTCTTTCCAACACCGTTGGAAATTTCGGATTCCGCTGTTCCAGTGCCACTTAATGTAGACTATTTCGAGATGCAAATGCATCTTTCAAACGACTTCAATCATATTGAGTACAAATATTTAACGAATCTACAGAAGAATAAATTGAGGAGCAGTGGATCTGTAAATCACGACGTGGAAAGCAAAAGTACCATCTAGTATGTGACGAAAATCTATTTCCAAATATAAATATCATTTAGATTTTCCAATAATCATATACGAATTTAACATGTTTACAAATGATCTATATTAAAAACCAGTGAGCGGAGCAGTATAGTCGGACGGGGCCGACCATACGATACCCTACACAACTACGACGGAGTTCTAACTTTCTAAAGAAGTTTACTCCGAGCCTGGGATATATTTCGTGATATTTGCACCCTCTTGCCCGTTTAGTGGTCAACAGCACATCTTCCAAACACTGACATATTTTCCGAATATTACTTATATTCAGTACAGCCCTTCTTATTACTTGTCCAGATTGACTTCAGCGGTCAGGGTTGTATGGAGATAATCGGCTTATAACTGTGGTCTATATATCGATTCGAAAAATTGCAAAAAATTAAGTTTTCGGTCCATTTCATCCCAAAATTATTATCTGATCACCATCGAAAATTACAAGCGCAGTCCTTGGCCATAACTGGAACCCCATGGAAAATTTCAAATCGATCAGCGTTATATTTCCGACCCCTAGTGTGGTAAGGGTTACTATATAATATCTGAATTTATAGATATTTAAGAGTAACTCCCACATCCTAGAACATACGACAATATAATTGGTATAAATGTAAAGGTCAGCCACTTCTCTTGAATATTCTATCAACTTCTCGGCTCTATGTCCTTTAGAAGTAAATATATACGCCATAGAATCCAAATTTTGTCATTTTTCACACAAAAGTCAGGGTTCATTTGACCCGCTAAATATTGACCGATCTTTATCTAATCAGGCATGTTTATTCTTTGGCCCGATCCCCTTCTCCATGTAAAATTTCACGATGTTCGGACCATAATTGCGGTGTCAATCGGCCTAGCTATGGATCTTTTCACGAAGCTTAGCAACATAAAATCGGACGAAAATATATATTTGAATCGATTTTCAGGAGACTTAACACACACGGACGGACATGCATAAATCGACTTAGAAAGTGATTCTATGCATATTCTCAAAAGGAACCATGGGTGTATCTCGATTATTTTTGCCTGTTACAAACATACGCACAAAGACATAATACCCTGTACCACAGTGTGGTGAAGGGTATAAAAATATTACACTCTACCTCATGGTGGAGGGTTTCCGGGAATTATAAATCAACAATATTGCTAGGCAAGACAACTTTTGCCGGGCCCGCTAGTATTATTATAAAATTTTGTCTATTTTTGATATATAGTATTGGTATTTAATTAAATGGTATAGTTATATAACCTATAAGTTATTTTAATTTAGGTGTTTCGGGCTAAATATATGTAAGGTCCGTTTATTTTTTAATTCCTTCAATTAAAATAGGAGTTTAGTATGGAGTGCAGTCGAGTTCAGTGTTGATTTTTGTTTTATTTTTCTTGTGTGTCTGTCTAGAACATCATACTAAATTTTTTCCTGCGACTTCCTGCGACTCTCGGATTTATGGCAATTTTTTGAAAAAATGCCAATTTTGTGTAGGAAGCTTTTTTAAGGTTTTGTTCAAATAAAATTAAAATTTTGTGAATATTTTTGATATAGTTCATCAAATATGACTTGGAATATATCACAGCATAGCAGATAAGAAAAAAACAAGTTCAAAATGTCCATCCTAAGGTTCAAGAGTACTGGGTGTGAGTATGAAAATGAGGGATTTAAGTAAGCTGCTCCAAACAGTGATTTTAAAATCATGCACTGAATATATATATTATATATCTTATAAAGGAACAAATCGAAAATATTCTAAATACAAAAATAGACGGTCCAGACATAGAGATGGAGTACAGCAAGGTATTTGGTGCTATATCGGAATCATCTACCGAATCATGTGGAATTTGCGGTGCAACCCCAAAACTAATGAATGATTACAACAAAATTTCGTCATTAACCCCAAACATCAATTTATACGAATATGGTCTGTCTACCTTACATGCAAGGATTCGATGTTTAGAATGTATATTGCACATTTCATACCGACTGGTTTTGAAAAAGTGGAAAATTAATAGCTCCGATCGGCCACTTTTCGAAGAAAGGAAGGCACGTATCATTAATGATTTGAATGAAGAAATGCACATTATTGTTGACACACCTAAATCAGTATCCGGAACAACAAACGATGGCAATACTGCTAGGCGTTTTTTTAGCCAACCTGGCTTGGCATCATCGATAACTGGTGTTGATGAAAAATTAATTAAAAATTTTAGTATCATCCTTTCAACCATGGCCTGTGGATATGCTACTAACGTAGAGTCTTTTAAAAAACTTACTTAGGAAACATTTATTCTTTTCGTGGAAATATATTCTTGGTTCTATATACCTGCAAGCATACACAAAATATTAGTGCATGGAGCTGATATAATTAAATGTGCAGCTTTGCCCATAGGAATGTAGTCTGAAGAAGCCATGGAATCCAGAAATAACGACTTTCGGAACTACAGGGAACTGTACACCAGAAAAATTAGTAGTGAGGAAACAATGAGGGATCTTTTCAATAGGTTGCTATTTTCTTCTGATCCAAAAATATCAAGTTTGTCTCGTAGTACATCTCTTAACCATCGATATAGTGAGCCACTATCTGAAGAAGTCCTTAAACTACTAGAGGATCCAATAAATTTTGTAAAATATATATAGTTTAATGTTTTAGATATGAAATATTAACAATAATAAAGATATATATAATAACAATAGTGTTTGGCCTTAACCCACTTTTTACCCTCCAAATGTTTCGGTTTTTTTAAAAGAAGCTTCCATTTTAGGAGTACTATTAGGTTTAACGAAAAATGTTGCTTATTATAAAATATTTAAATTGCTTCAAAATAGTAATTGTCACCTAAAAATTTAATTTTTTTCTAAAAAAAAAATCGGCGCTTAATGGGTTAATAAAAAAATTGCCAAATTTTTTCATAAAATAATTAAAATTGTCCATCTAAATCTATTCTTATCCAAAATATCGATAAACATACGGTAAAACATCTACTTTGATTTTCTGCGCGCTAGATCTGCATTTTTTCCCACTGTGCACCGTGTGGTGAAGGGTATAATAAAACACTGTTTTATAGCATAATCATCTACTCATATTATATTTAAGGAAGGAAAAAATGTACGTTTTTTTTATCAAATTACACTTAATTCCCCCAAATGAATAACTATTCTCTTAATCCAAAATATTTTTTCCACATCATAAATTATTCGCTAATTAGATGCTAAATAAAACAAACCATACTCAAATTAAACTTTTATTGATATACGAATGTAAAAACTACATTGATTATTTGTGGTCATATTTATAACAAAAACATGTTGCCAAACTCCCAGATTGTCATTCAAAATTCCAAAAAAAAATTGTCTCTGGTTGCGGAATTGTTTTACAAACCATACGTCAGTGGTTAATTTGCGGCGCAAATTAATTTATTTGACTATTCTATTTCAATAGTACAATCATTTTTGTAATATGTGCAGACGAGAGAAATTGAATATTTAAGCCTAACTATGGTTTAGCAACACAAACATAGTTAATCTCGAATATTTGAATTATTTATTAAATTATGAAAATGTGTTCGTCATTGTGTGAGTATTCATAATTGAAAATATAAATAAATCCATTTGATTTTAAGACTTTCGTATGTGTATTTGTTTTACTAACTTCCTTTCAACTTTAAAACTTCTCTTATCTTCCATAGTAGCCAAATAAAATACAATCAACCAAACTAACAAAAATCCTCTATGAATGTGTTATTTTTGCCATGTCTTGTTTATGCGACCTGATTGAAAAACTATGGATAACAACATTCGTAGGAAACAATTTTCCAGACGATTTCCTTTGGTGGCATATGTTGCCACACACACACTAACTCGCACACGTACACGTAAGATATCCCATTTATTCTATGTCTGCTTGGTGTTTGTGAAAAAGTTTGCTCTTTTTCATTTAAAAGTCGAGGGAAATAAACTTTTCACAGATGTTACTGAACTCGACCTTCCCCAACAAGAGCAGAACAAAACTAGAAATCGTTATGGCTATGCTTATCAAACACACACACTCACACCTACACACGGTAACATACTCCCAACAAACTTATATATTATTTTCGAAAAATTGAATTAAAAAATATTTTATTTGATCTGCATCATCCATGCAATCCGAGGTAGTCAAGTTAAGTGAAATTTAATCAAATAAAATTGAAATATGAGGGAAAGGAATATGCAACTATCCTTTTGGAAATTGAAATTGAAAGGTGTTGAATGTTTGAATTTTAGAATATTTAGAATATTTTTTAAGGGTACCACCAAATTTTCGGTATTTTGAGGCTCTTGAGCGCGTTTTTTTACTGAATTCGCTGAAATTTGGTACTTTGAGTTCTTATTGGATAGCAAATCTCTCCACTAAAAATTATAAATATGGGCCCATTTTTTCGGATAGCCCCCATATAAGGGTACCCCAATTTTGAGGTATTTTGGGGGTTTTGATTGCATTTTTCGATCGAATTCGCTGGAATTTGGTACTTTGAATTCTTATTGGTAGCAAATATCCCTCCACTAAAAATTATAAATATAGGTCAATTTCTACTGGTAGTGCCCATATAAGGGTACCCACAATTATCGATATTTTGAGGTTCTTCAGCGCGTTTTTGAACCGAATTGGCTGTAATTTTGTAGTCGTATATGGTAAAAAATATCCCCACCAAAAATTATTACAATTCACCCCCTTGTAGGGGTAGTCCCCATATAACCCCCTTTTGTACCCTTCACCACATTGTGGTACAGGGTATTATGTCTTTGTGCATATGTTTGTAACAGGTAAAAGCAAACGAGATAGACACATGGTTCCTTTTGAGAATATGCATGGAATCATTTTCTAAGCCGATTTATGTATGTCCGTCCGTATGTAGATGTTAAATAGTACGATTTTATGTAAATGCGGGAAATTTTGTATAGTGTACTGAATTGAGTCTAGAATGACGTGTATCAAGTTTCGAGAAATCGGGTCAGATTTATATATAGCTCCCATATATATTATCGTCCGATTTTATGTAAATGGTTCACCAAAGTCCCTATATATCTTAACCTTTCGTGGGTCAACTTGAAATTGGTTCAGATTTACAGATCCTATATATACTTTCGTCAGATTTTAAATAAAAAGTAAAGAATCATAGTGAGGCCGATTGACAAAACGTACTGAGTGATGTAGGGTATTATACAGTCCGACTTTACTACTTTCCTTACTGGTTAAAGGATATTTTTGAAGTAGCGTCACAACCAGAGTCGTCAATTGTTTAAAATACATTTTTGAAGTACCGTCACAACCACAATCGTTGTTTTTTAAGAAATATTTTCAGCCGAGTTTTCTATTCTGAACTTTTTTCCCATTTCATAAAAACATTTTTTATTTCTTTTTACTTAACTCCACTCGAGCAATTAACGATATCATCGATTTTTTATAAGCTGTTTACCTGCGCTGATTCTTCGAAGTTCAATAACTCAATTGAATGCGAAACGACTAGAATACTGAATCAGTAGTGATGACGAAAACAAAATGGAAAACATTTCCATTTCAAATATCATCCAATTATGACTAGATTCATCAGCATCCGTAAAAAATGCTATAACAAAACACCCATATAACCTACCCAAGCAATGACAGGTCAACAGGAAACTGTTGCTGCTAACACAAATTTACCTATCTATAAATTGGCCCTGGCTACATTCTTTTCTCTCGTTACACTGAACACATCAGCGAGATTTAGAGTTGCCACCATGGGGTATTTTTTCGAGGAAAAACGGCATCACAAAATTAAACCAGTGAGCGGAGAAGTATAGTCGGACGGGGCCGACCATACGATACCCTACACTTCCATGAATCTAACATTCTGTGGTTCTATATTCTGAAATTGGGCAATATTTCGCGATATTTGCACACTTTTGACTGCCTAGAGGTCAGCAAATGTTACTGATAATCAGTACAGCCCCTCTAATTACTTGTCCAGATTCCCTTCACCGTGGGTTGTGTTGTGATGTTCGGCTTTCGACTCGAAAAGTACAAATAATTAAGTTTTCGGTCCACTTCATCCGAAAAATTATTATCTGATCATCACCTAACATGTCCTTGACCATAACTGGAACCTCACGGAATATTTCAAAGCGCTATATTTCCACCCTCAAGTGTGGTAATAGGTTACTAAATAATATATGAATACGTAAGCACCTGTAAATATTTAAGTGTAACTCCCGAATCCGAGTACCTACGACAATATAATTGGTAGCAATTTAAAGGTCAACCACTCCTCTTGGATATACTGTCAACTTCGCGGGTCTATGTCCTTCAGTGGTAAATATATACTCTATAAAATACAAATTTTGTCATTTCTCACACAAAAGTTAGGGTCCATTTGACCCTCTAAATATTGACCGATCTTTATCAAAACAGATACCCTACACAAAATAGTTGTGTAGGGTATAAACATACATCAATATCTGATTTCTTGCTTGGACCTATCAAAATACATTTTATATCAAAATAAATTGTGAAACTGGCAACATTCCTCCCATCCATATTAAATGCTAAAATAGTGAAAACGACAACAATCAAAAGCAAAAATAACAACAACAAAAAAATTGTAAAAAATATACCATTCAGTTGACAGTTAGCTGTACGATGCCACTTAAGTGTTCTGGTCGATTTTGTTGGCTATTCAAAAAACCTTCAAGCATTTGGCATGGAAATTCATCAATTGTGGTAGGTGAGAGCTGACGGTGGAATAACGGAGACGTCATGTCAATAGTTCGGTGGGTCTGGGTATTTGTAATCATTGCCATCATTCACAATTCAACTTTTTCGTGTGACTATAACAAAAAATCCAGAAAAAGTACCAACAACAAAAAATATAACTGTTGTGCGATATGTTAGCTACTCTCAGAATTTTTATCGGTGTGCCCAATTGATTGGAAATGTATCGACAATTTTTTGTTCGCAAGAAAATTTAATCAGTTTTTCGCAAAAAAAAAAACACGAAACGAAACTAGGCAATCTGTTGACAAAGATAAATGGAGGAGCATATAAAAAAAATAAAAATGTAGGATAATAAAAACTATCTGCAAATTATTATTCCAGAAAAATAAGGGCTCCCTCAGTACATTTTACCACGAAGTGACTTTGAGTTGATTTTGGGTAATTCTTATTTTACGAAATATTTTTATAAGACTGCGAAGCCATGTATGCTAATTTTTATACCCTTCACCAACCTGTGGTACAGGGTATTATGTCTTTGTGCATAAGTTTGTAACAGGCAAAAGGAATCGAGATAGACAAATGGTTCCTTTTGAGAATATGCATAGAATCACTTTCTGAGTCGATTTATGCATGTCCGTCCGTCCGTCTGTCCATGTTAAATTGTAAACAAAGTACAGGTCACAGTTATTATCCGAATTGGATGAAATTTGGCACAGCTCATCTATTTGGCCAAAGGACGAACCCTATTGAAATTGGGAAAAATCGGTTCAGATTTAGATATAGCTCCCATATATAGTTTCGTCCGATTTTCAGTAAATGGTGCACCAATGTCCCTATATATCATTGGATGTGCACGAAATTTGGCATACAAATGTGTGCAAAGTTTCGTGAAAATCGGTCCAGATTTAGATATAGCTCCCATATATATTATAGTCCGATTTTATGTAAATGGTGCACAAAGTCCCTATATATCATTCGAATTGAGTCTAGAATGATGTGGGCAAAGTTTCGTGAAAATCGGTCCAGATTCAGATATAGCTCCCGTATATATATTCGACCGATTTTATGTAAATGGTGCACAAAGTCCCTATATATCATTCGATGATGTGGGCAAAGTTTCGTGAAAATCGGTCCAGATTCAGTTATAGCTCCCGTAGATATATTCGACCGATTTTATGTAAATCTTGCACCAAAGTCCCTATATATCCTTCGATTTGCACGAAATGTGGCATAGAGTAATGAATTGAGTCTAGGATGATGTTTCAGGAAAATCGGTTCAGATTTCGATATGGGTCTAACATATGGATATGTATTCCTCCGATTTTACATAAATGGTGCACCAAACTCCTAATGTTTGTTCGATTAACACGAAATTTTGTACAATGTATCAAATTGAGACTTGAACGACGTTATTGCGTATCGTTGAAATTGGTGCAGATGCAGCCATAGCTTCCATATATAGTTCGAACGGATGTCTGAATAGCGAGTATAAATTTTGCTGTAAATCGTTTTTCATAAATTTG
>NW_026879171.1:0-25981 GCF_032173495.1 Musca vetustissima
AATATTTTTTATCAAGGACCATAACAGGCGTGGATTTTTTAAAGAATATTTTTTATCAAGGACCATAACAGGCGTGGATTTTTTAAAGAATATTTTTTATCAAGGACCATAACAGGCGTGGATTTTTTAAAGAATATTTTTTATCAAGGACCATAACAGGCGTGGATTTTTTAAAGAATATTTTTTATCAAGGACCATAACAGGCGTGGATTTTTTAAAGAATATTTTTTTATCAAGGACCATAACAGGCGTGGATTTTTTAAAGAATATTTTTTTCAAAGACTATAAAAGGCGTGGATTTTTTAAAGAATATTTTTTATACAAGGCGTGGATTTTTTAAAGAATATTTTTTATACAAGGCGTGGATTTTTTAAAGAATATTTTTTATCAAGGACCTATAACAGGCGTGGATTTTTTAAAGAATATTTTTTATCAAGGACCATAACAGGCGTGGATTTTTTAAAGAATATTTTTTATCAAGGACCATAACAGGCGTGGATTTTTTAAAGAATATTTTTTATCAAGGACCATAACATACGTGGATTGTTTAAAGAATATTTTTTCGAGGGCCATAACTAGAGTGGATTTTTTAAAAAATAAATTTTAAGGACCACCTTAGGCATTGCTTTTGTAAAGTACATTTTTAAGGAGCACTTTTTTAGGGCCACCTAAGGCGTGGCTTTTGTAAAAAATACTTTTTAAGGACCACTTAAGGCGTGGCTTTTGTACAGAACATTTTTAAGGAGCAGTTAAGGTGTGGATTTTTAAAGAATATTTTTTTTTCAAGAATCAACAAGAGGAAGCAAAAATTTGCTTAATAATGTTGTTAGAGTCACAATACAACCTCTGCCTTCGGGCCTCCTTTTGTACAACTCTGCACAATAGGCCATACTATTTTCACTGTGTATAGGCTTATGCATGTATTACAACAACAACTATCATAAAATATCCATGTAGTCACGAATGTGTACGCATATCGTATGTGTGAATCTATGGATGTTAACATTTCGAGGATATCAGAAATAAGCGGTGATGATGTGTAAACATTTGCATGACGTGCTACAATTTGCCGATTTTTTCGCCTT
This sequence comes from Musca vetustissima, assembly GCF_032173495.1. NCBI lineage: Eukaryota > Metazoa > Arthropoda > Insecta > Diptera > Muscidae > Musca > Musca vetustissima. Next base: position 1,086 of record NW_026879171.1, read on the forward strand.
TGTTCTATTCATGATTTTTATAATACTGGTATTTTTGGAAACAGAGTTGCTTTATTCGGTTTCGAAGGGGTCGTCCTACAACAATCCAATGTTTCTTTGAAAGGAAAGAACATGCAAAAAAACAACACCAGTATTTGAATATTGATTCTGTATGTTAGTAGGCTTTATTCATATCCTGTTACTCAGAAAATAAAAAAGACAAATATGCAATTGCCAAACAAAATGTAGAGGGTGACACTAGCTCTTGATAAACAATGTATGTCGGGCACTGAGAGGAGGAAACAAATAATACATTTTCAAAACGGAACATACAAAAGGAAACGTGTGTCAAAATATTTGCATAGAAAATTTTAGGGTTTTCCTTCCAAAAAAAGGAGAGGAAAAAACGAAACTTGTCAACTAAATGAATAAAATAAAAGGAAACATTGTTCAAATAATCGGCAAATTAAACAACGAGGTTTTTTTGGGAACATCTTCTTAATGACAAAAAATTAACACATTTGTTGCCCATTGAAAAAATATTCTTTAAACAATTGAGAAAGCGTTAAGTTCGACCGGGCCGAACTTTGGATACCCACCACCATAGATATAATGACAGGTACTTGAAATGAAAATATAGAGAAAATACCAAAAAGTGGATCTATACCGACATTTATACAAAACGTTTATGTAAACCATAATAAAAATTTCAGAAATTTTTAATGGATAATTATGCCCTCAGTTTTATGGCTATACATGTACACATTTTGACACGGTGAAAATATGCCTCATCGTCATATTGGTTCTAGACCCCATGTTTCTTTGGACCAAATCCGTTTCAGAAAATTTTGATTTCATCCAAAATTTGTCTATCTTATTATTTCTTCCAAACTTAATTCAAGTTCGAAGATGGGAAATATCGGTCCACTCCTTCTTGTACGTCCAACACAGGGGCAAAGCCTAGACCTAAATTCGGGCTATAGTTCATTATCGAACCTAACGTTCTACTTTTTTATCTCGATATCCTCCGCAGGTGAAATGATTACAACAAAGTCTTAGAACCAAACCAAACGCTTAACAAATCAGATAAAAATTTTAATATAAAAAAGGGGGTTATATGGGGACTACGCCAAAAGGTGGCCGAATATTATTAATTTTTGGTAGGGATATTTGTTACCATATACGACTATAAAATACCAAATTGCACCGAATTCGGTTGGAAAACGCGCTCAATAACTCCAAAATACCGAAAATTGCGGGGGTATCCTTATATGGAAGCTATGCCTAAACGTGGACCGATATATATCATCTTCGAACTTAACAAAAGACAACCCTATGCAAAATTTCAGCACCCTATCTGAATTCCTTCAGAAGATAGCGTGATTACAAGAGACGGACGGACGGACATGGCTAAATCGTCTTAGAATTTCACGAATATAGGAAATGAATATTTCGATGAGTTACTAACGGAATGACAAAATTAATATACCCTTCATTCTATGGTGGAGGGCATAAAAAGGGGTTATATAATAATTTAATTTTTGTAGGGAGATTTGTGAAATCGGCTGTAAAACGCCCTCAAGAACCTAAAAATACCAAAAATTGAGTGTACCCTTAAATCTGAAATCTGAAACGATTTTCTGGAAACTTAGAACACATCATTATACATCCAATTCAGTACACTATGCCAAATTTCGTGCAAATCGAAAGATATATAGGGACTTTGGTGCACCATTTACATTAAATCGGACGAATATATATATATATATATATATATAGGAGCTATATCTAAATCTGAACCGATTTTCATGAAAATCAACACACATCGTTCTAGACTTAATTCAGTACTCTATATGTGTATAAGAGCATCTAAATCTGAATCGATTTTTTGAATTTCAACAGGGTTCGTCCTTTGGCCAAATAAGTAACTTGTGCCAAATTTCATCCAAATCGGATCATAAATGCGACCTGTACTTTGTTTACAATTTAACATCTACAGACGGGCAGACGAACAGACTGACGGACATGCATAAATCGACTCAGAAAGTGATTCTATGCATATTCTCAAAAGGAACCATGTGTCTATTTCGTTTCCTTTTGCCTGTTACAAACATATGCACAAAGACATAATGCCCTGTACCACAGTGTGATGAAGGGTATAAAAATGTAGGCCTCTATTGGTGCTTGAAAAAAATATTCTTTAAAAAATCCACGCCCTGTGTGATCATTGAATAATTATTCTTTCAAATATCCACGTCTGTAATTGTCATCGAAAAATTATTCTTTCAAATATACACGCCTGTAATGGTCCTTGAAAAATTATTCTTTCAAATATCCACGCACAAATTTTTAAATTTCTGCAGGATATTCTAAAAACCGAAAAGCAATTGATTACTTATATAAAAGCTTATAAAGCTTTGTCACAAGGAACACCCAAATAAAAAAACAATCCCCTTAAAATTTAAGGTCACATGTGAACACACACACACAAACAACCATAACCAAACATAAAATGAAAATCTCTTTACCCAGATTTGGAAATGGTTTGTGTTGATGTACTTGAACAGCCACGTTTATCCCTTCACATGTGAGCAGTGGCTTGTGACATACTTAGAAGGTTGTGACAATGGTCCCAAAACCATTTAAGATGATTACCATCATCTTTCATTCGTTGTAGAACAAGTAAAAATTATACATCCCTGTACCCTGTCCCCCCCCGAACACAAACAAGGTCAATGAAGACGGAGATGTTGTTATTGTTTCTCATTCCTTGTTTTTTTTTTACCATTTTATTGCTTGTTTATGACTTTGTTGTTATAATGTCATTTATGGTTTAGTTGTGTTGGTCTCATCAATAGCCAGTCAGGTCACACACATGCTCACAGTCGCATACACATTGTCAATGTTTCAGATGTCCCTTTTTTATCACAGACAACCCATCATCAGCAGCAGCAGCATCATGGTTGTGATGATGATGATGGAACACATGTGTTAAAGGCTAACTGAATGTATGTGTGTGTGTGTAACACACATGTGACGTGCGTATGTGTGTGTTTGCTTGTCTTTTTCTCTTGTCGTATGTGTTAACGTGTCAAATGTGTGGGTGTTGTCCAATTGTATAATAAGAAACTTTTTATGAGCATGTAATCGAAAAAGTTTTTCTTAACCACACATAAGCATCGCCCTCTCACACTTGTGGCCGTGACATATGAAGGGTATAGAGGGGGTTAGTCTGAAACTGGCAAGCACTGGAAATTCATGAAGTAGGAAATTCCTGGACTAGATCCACCTCGAGTGAAACTTTAACCTTCGACAGCTCAGATATTATCGGCATTTGCGAAAGAATTCAAAAGAATCGCATTTAACGCCCCTTTCTGATGATTACCTACTGCCCGTCTCTGAACATCGTTTACTTCAATTATCATCCCACCCTCGTCAGTGGCGGTTTGCAATATTTAAAGACTTTTGCTTAACTTTGTTGACAACTTTTGTTTCGATTTTTCTCCACCGGGGGTGTTAACGCTTTTCCAACTTCTAGTCGAAAGCCAATATTAAACAGCAAAACAACAACAAAAGCTTTATAAACCCTCATCGATTGGCCAACCAATTCCCCTTCTTCTGCTCCATTGCTGAGCACATTATAAGTGTTGTATAAAGGATACCAAAGGATCTTCTAGAGTATTGTATGCATTGTTTGTTTGAAAATTCAGAAGGTCGTTATCGCCGTTTCGAATGAAAAAAAGGTTAAAGGACAATTTTTACGCTTTCCACTTCGCTTTCAGATCCCCGCTTTGTTTACTAGAGAGGAATGTGTCTTCTTTATTCGTTAGACTCGCCACTTCGTAACGAACATCATCAGATCATCAAATGCCATTGAAGTTGGTAGCGGAGATATGGTGATGATGTGACTCGACACTATGTGTTTGTTGTTTCAGTTTTTGGTTTGGTTAGTGGTTGTGTGCAGATGACACTTTTGCCGATGCCGTTGTTGCCGATATTGGTTAGAACAAAAAGAAAGTTTGTTTATTAAAACAAACTATTGGTTCGTTGGTTGTTTGTATTTTCAAGTTGGAAGTTATTGTCATCGTTGTTTTTGTAGTTCGGATGCTATTGTTGCTCTTTTTGGCTTTGGTTTATCTCAACTAATCACACTTTCAACTAGTCACAAATTGTCCCCTTTCTTTGTGGATTTAAGTTGTGGTGGTCGTAGTTGTCACTATTGTTGTTTATTGGTTGATGGTACGCTCTGCTATAGAAGAATCTAAATGTTCAGATTGTGGGAAATCTTGAAAAAGTGCGAACATGGTTAAAGATAACCTTGATAATCGAACGTAATACTGCCGATATTACAAAAACACTTACTACTATACTCAGTATATAAGATGAAATGAATTGTAGCAATCTTGGGATAATAAAAAAAATTATTTTAGAAAGGAAAGAAATATTTTTATTAATTTTTCTCTTAGAGAATATTTCGCTCTATGAATTGCGTGAAGAATTTTCTGACATGTCAACATTAATCCGGTGTCTATTACTGATTCATGTGTTGTCATGATCGGTCCTTTATGCCCTAGGATGTTTGGTATTAAAAACGGGATATAGCGATTAATTTTTAGAGCAGTTCCCTATAACAGTAGTCTCAATATTCAGTAGTCTCAAAGATATAGAAATTTCGCATACATCAGTCGGGACTTAATTCAGTACTCTGTGCAAAATTTTGTCTCAATCGGATAAACATTGGCAGTATGGAGCTTCATTTAAATAAAATGGGACGAAACTATATATAGCAGCTATATCTAAATCTGAACCGATTCCAACAAAATTTCACATACATCAGTCGGGACCTAATTCAGTACTCTGTGCAAAATTTTGCTTTAGTCGGACCACTATTGGGAGTTTGGTGCACTATTTACATTAAATCGGACGAAACTATAAATCGGAGCTATATCTAAATCTGAACCTATTTCAACAAAACTTGGCATATAACTGTTTAGACCACAGTGTGGTGAAGGGTATAAAAAGGGGGTTATATGTGGAGTATCCCTAAAAGGGGGCGAATATTAATAATTTTTGGGAGGTAGTTTTGTTACTATATACGACTACATAAAACCAAATTACAAACAATTTGGTTGAAAAACGCGATCAAGAACCCCAAAATACCGAAAATTGGCGGATACCCTAATATGACCTATATTTATAATTTATAGTGGTGAGATTTGCTACCTAATAAGAACTCGACGTACTAAATTGCAGTCAATTCGGTCGACAAATACGATCAGAACCCCCAAAATACCAAAAATTTGGGGGTACCGTTATATGGAAACTACGAGAAAAACTGGACCTATATTTATAATTTTTAGTGGAGTAATTTGGTACCCAATAAGAACCCAATGTACAACATTTTAGAGAATTCAGTTATAAAACGAGCTCAAGAAGCCTAAAATACCGAAAATTGGGGTATCCTTATATGCGGACTATCCGAAAATTTAACCTATATTTATAATTTTTAGTAGGAGGATTTGCTACCCAATAAGAACTCAAAGTACCAAATTGCAGCCAATTCGGTCGAAAAATGCGATCAAAACGCCCAAAATACCGAAAATTGGGGGTACCCTCATATGGGGACTATCCGAAAAAATTGACCTATATTTATAATTTTTAGTAGGAAGATTTGCTACCCAATAAGAACTCAAAGTACCAAATTTCAGCGAATTCAGTTAAAAAACGCGCTAAATACCGAATATTGGGGGTACCCTTATATGGGAGCTATCCCTAAACGTGCACCGATTTTCTCCAATTTCAATAGGGTTCGTCCTTGGGCCAATTAAGTGACCTGTGCCAAATTTCATCCAAATTGGATCATAAATGCGACCTGTACTTTGTTAACAAAAATACATGGACGGACGGGCAGACGGACATGCATAAATCGACTCAGAAAGTGATTCTATGCATATTCTCAAAAGGAACCGCGGGTCTATCTCGATTATTTTTGCCTGTTACAAACATATGCACAAAGACATAATAACCTGTACCATAGTGTGGTGAAGGGTACAAAAATGATCAGTATTGGCCTAAATTACAGCGAAGCCCCATAAAATGATGCCCCCACTATTCGGTATTTTGAGGAATGTGGGTACGTTTTTCAACCAAATTGGCTCTAATATTATAGTTTCGATTCTAATTGGATACAAACTCTTCATATTAAAAATAATTAATGATTTGACGACATTTTTTGCTCGATATTGTGAAGATTTTAATGAAGTGCTTCAAAGGCACAATTTTCTTACTTAAAAGTACGAATATGGGTTCATAATCAGTAATAGTCTCCCATATAACGGTACCCTCAATTTAATGGGATGAACGAAACTTGAGCTGTTACAAATATTATAAGGCCATGCATCATCGTTTAGTTCACTCCACCTAAAAATACGTTCTCAGAAATTGGAATGATATTACGGCTAAGGTTGCTAGATTTCATTCAAAACCAGTAAGGAAAGTATAAAAGTCGGACTGGGCCGACAATACCCTTCACCACTTGGGAATATTGTGCATATGTATCCTTACAATTGTATGTCAATGTCCCCTCGAAGGAACATACTCAAGTTTTTCTGCAACCTATGATAAATTTAATTTAATTTGGCAGATTTAGAGTCGTCTGCATACAATGGGACATATTTATGGGAATGATTTATAGCAAAATTGATACACGCTATTCGGTACGCCGCACTGTTAAAAATTTAATCTCAATCAGACACCGTTCGAAATACATATGGAAGCTATGGCTGGATCTGCACCAATTTCAACAAAACCCGACAACGTCATTCAAGTCTCAATTTGATACGTTGTGCAAAATTTCGTCTTAAGAGGACAACATTAGGAGTTTGGTGCACCATCTAAGTAAAATCGGACGAATATACATGGGAGCTATATCTAAATCTGAACGGAACTTCACGAAACTTAGCACACATCATTCTAGACTCAATTCAGTACGCTATGTCAAACTTCGAGCAAATCGAAAGATATATAGGGACTTTGGTACACACTTTACATAAAATCGGGGGAGTATATATATGGGAGCTATATTTAAATCTGCACCGATTTTTACGAAACGTAACACACATCATTCTAGACCTTATTCATTACGCTGTGCCAAATTTAGTGCAAACCGAAAGATATATAGGGACTTTGGTGCACCATTTACCTTAAATCGGATGAAAATATACATGGAAAGGTATATCTAAATCTGAACGGATCTTCACGAAACTTAGCACACATCATTCTAGGCTCAATTCAGTACGCTATGTCAAATTTCGTGCAAATCGAAAAATATATTCGGACTTTTGTGCATCATTTACATTAAATCGGATGAAACTATATATGGAAGCTATATCTAAATCTGAACCGATTTTAACGAAACTATGCACACATCATGCTAGATTTAATTCAGTACGCTATGCCAAAATTCGTACAAATCAAAAGATTTTCAAGGACTTTAGTGGGCTATTTACCTAAAATCGGGCGAAACTATATATGGGAGCTATATCTAAATCTGAACCGATTTTCACGAAACTTTGCACACATCATTCTAGACTTAATTCAGTACGCTATGCCGAATTTCGTGTAATTCGAAAGATATATAGGGATTTTGGTACGCCATTTACCTTAAATCGGACGAAGATATATATGGGAGCTATATCTAAATCTGTACCGATTTTCCCAATTTCAATAGGGTTCGTCCTTGGGCCAAACAAATGAGCTATGCCAAATTTCATCCAATGCGGATCATAAATGCGACCTGTACTTTGTCTACAATTTAACATGGACAGAAAATGATTCTATGCATATTCTCAAAAGGAACCATGGGTCTATTTTGGCTGATACAAACATATGCACAAAGCCATAACCCTGTACCACAGTGTATAAAAAGCTAGGCAAGCTGGATATAAAAATATATAATGATGAGGGGTCTACGGGGAATATTTCGAGGTGTTGCAAACGGAATTATTACATTTTATGGCGGAGAGTATACAAATTTAGCATGAAAACTACTGCCCAAGGCATTTCAGTGACCTAAACATTTCAATTTAGATGGACCAATTTAATTTTAGCTTGAAACTGAACAAACCAAAAGTGGTGGACAATGCAGAAAAGTCTAGCATGGATGGCAACTCTATTTACGGTATACCGCCCAATATATGTCAAAAAATGTAGCCGACCATATGATACCCTACACAACTATCACTGAAGTTTAACCTTTTGCGGATCTATATTCCGAGCCTGGGCAATATTTTGGGATATTAGAAGTTAACAACTGATCTTTCTCACGCTGAACATTTAAATAGTAAGTTTAAAATTTTCTAGTTTTACGCACAATTGTCTTGGTTCACTTGACCCCCTAAACAAGGACCTAATGATGGGTCAATGTTTAGGGGGTCAAAACAGCCATTCTCAATAGAATACCAAATGTCCTCTAAAAACTTGACAAAAATATGTATTTTCGGTCCATTTCATCCCATATATCATCATTACCTTGACCCCAACCGGAATTTCATGTAGAATTAAATAGCGTTATATTTCCCCATTCTAGTGTGGTATTGGGTTACTAAATAATATCGGATTACGTAGACGCCTCCCACATCCGAGTAGTAGCTTACTAAAATTGGTATCAATTTAAAGGTTACCAGCTTCTCTTGGATATAATATCTACGTTTCCGTATAGGAATCGTTTTTATACCCTACACAACTATGTTGTCGGGGTATTATGTCATTGTGCATATGTTTGTAACAGGCAAAAGAAAACGAGATAGACACATGGTTACTTTTGAGAATATGCATAGAATCACATTCTGAGTCGATTTATGCATGTCCGTCCGTCCGTCTGTCTGTCGATGTTAAATTGTAAACAAAGTACAGGTCGCATTTATAATCCGAATTGGATGAAATTTGGCAAAGGTCACTTATTTGGCCCAAGGACGAACCCTATTGAATTTGGGAAAAATCGGTTCAGATTTAGATATAGCTCCTATATATATTTTCTTCCGATTTAATGTAAATGGTCCCTATATATCATTCGATTTGCACGAAATTTGGTACAGCGTAATTAATTAGGTCTAGAATGATGTGTGCAAAGTTTCGTGAAAATCGGTTCAAATTTGGATATAGCTCCCATATATATTTTCGTCCGATTTAAGGTAAATGGTGTACCAAAGTCCCTATATATCTTTCGATTTGCACGAAATTTGGCAGAGCGTAATGAATTAGGTCTAGAATGATGTGTGTTAAGTTTCGTGAAAATCCGTTCAGATTTGGATATAGCTCCCATATATATTTTCGTCCGATTTAATGTAAATGGTGCACCAATGTCTCTATATATACTTCGATTTGCACAAAATTTGGCTTAGCGTACTAAATTGAGTCTAGAATGATGAGTTTCGGGAAAATCGGTCGAGATTTCGATATAGCTCCCATATATATGTTCGTCCGATTTTATGTAAATGATGCACCAAACTCCCTATATATCCTTCGAATTGCACGAAATTTGGCACAGCGTACTGAATGAAGTCAGATTTATATATAGCTCCCACATATAGATTATATTTTTAACAATTCGGCGTACCGAATAGCGTGTATCAAATTTGCTGTAAATCGTTTTCCATAAATTTTACCCATGTTACGCAAGCGGCTCTAAATCTGTTCGAATGAAATTAAAGGTTGGATAGGTTGGAGAAAGAGGGAACATAGACATGCAATGGTAGGATACATATGTACAATATACCCAAAGTGGTGAAGGGTATCATATAGTCGGCCCGACTTTACTACTTTCCTTACTGGTTTGAAAATGGTTTAAGTCTATTTTTTCTTATATTGGAATATTTAAAGGTTTGGTTTTGATTTGTTTCAAAAATATTGTAAATTGGTAATAATTTTGTTTTGTGAATGTTCCTTTACATTGAATTTTATTAATTTGCATTCAAATACAGTTCGCTTAGAAGCACCTAACCTTAACATGAATATATACTTATATTGAAATATTTATTGGCAATATCCTAGAAGTAATATAAAAGGGTATTTTGTAAAACAACACTTTTTAATCTATAAAAATAAAAAAATCTGTAATGCCAACACCAAACAACTTCTTGGCTGAAGCTAAACTTTTTTACGCTTCATTTTCTATGGAAAATTTTTTCGATGAAAATAAAAAAACCAACAACAACAAGATACCGAAAAATACAAGAAAAAGAAACACATCCAAGAATTTTATTGATTTCTCAAAAAGTTCGGTAAAACATACAACCACCACCAGCAAATGCCGATTTGTTGAAGATACCACAGACACCTACAACAACAACAGCAGCAGTAACATCAATGATTTTCGTAATTAAAAATCTTTAGATTGGCATAAAAGTTTAGAGGAAGAAATGCGAAAAAAATGTTACCAGCAGTTATCTTCCATCCCGCCTTCTTTGCCTGACTTCTGAGATTTGTGTGGCGGAACAATGAACTATACTCCCCTTTACAAAAAAAAAAAAAAAAATAGTTTGACCAAGAAATCGAGAACAAGCTGAAACCACTTTGGGAATCTTCAAGAAATTAAGCAGGAATAAGTTTTGGATTTTGTTTCTGCTTCTTTTTCAGGTTTATGGTTTTCCCTTTCACCCCATTTTTTGTTCAAGGTTTTCTCGATCGACCAAAGAGCAGTTAATTTTCTATAAAACATAAATTATACAACAAAAGCAAAAAAGGGCTGATAAAAAAAAAATTAAAAATAAAAAGGAACATTTTGTAAAAAGGAAAATTATTAAATATCTTTGGAAAACAAAAAACAACAAGGATGCAGTCAAGAAAGTTGGCAAATGAGGCAAGGGGACAGAGAAAAAACTTTCAACAAGTTTATGGTTGTGTTTTTGTGCCTTCCTTTGCGTTTTCTCTGATTTTGCTGAACACAGTAATGGGTTAAAACCAGCACCATCTTTGTCGTCATCATCATCATCTATAGAATGTGAGGAAAAAATTCTTTGAAAACTGATTGCAGCGAAATGAGGACAAATATTTGCTGTAGCACTTTTTTGCGACGGTTCGCCGTCATTGCACACTAAAGCTGCAGAAAGTGATAAAGTGAGAAAATTAATCACAGACAGTTTACATTAAATGACACTGACTGCAGCAAGAAGTGTTCACAACAGCAAAAACGATGTAAGCTCTTAGTTCGTCTTAGAGCCAGGCGCTGTCATTTCCATAAAACAAAAATGTTTGCAGACTAAAAAGTTTTAATGTAAAAAATTGATTTTTTAATACTTTCATATTTTAGTTATTCGTAAAAAGAGTTACGATGGCATAACATCATTTCGATTTAAATAAAAGTTTTGTATCGTGGCGTCATATGATTGATGTTAATTGATTGGGAAATATAAATAGTTAAATTGGGCTGTATTTGGCTCGTGGTAGATATTTAATTTCCAAATTGGAGGTAGGATCTTCAAAACCCCTAAAATAAACTGGGACCTTTATATAAACCTCTCAGAAGGTGTTTGTGCTCTGAAACTTCGTCTTAATTATTGACATATTTGTAGAAAATGAGGCTTGAGTCGATTTCCAATCCGAAAATTTGGAGGTGTCGTATAATGGAACGTAGCTACTTCACATAGCATTTTACTCTGATCAATGGTGGAAAAATTGACCATAATCGGATGTGGACCTCATCTTGGTATTTGTATAGGTTTATTATAAGTCCTAATATATTACTACTTAAATCATATTGAATACTCTAAATTTACAAAATTTTTATTAAAACGAGAGCTTTAATCATCGGACTTGATTCGATATGAGTTTTTGTATCGTTTTGTCTCGACAAGCTGAGTCTCGAAATTTTGCAAAAATGTCAGTTCCTGGCCACAGAAAATCCATATTTTTCTAGTAATAATCGGTTACCACTCAGAGGAGGAAATGGACCAAAAACATTATTTTTGTATGTTTTTCTGGTTGCTCTAGATGTCATAATTTTGACCCCAGCGAAATTTTACACGGAGAAGGGTATATGGCTAACGAATAAGCATGGCGGTTTTTAGGAGCGTCAAATGGATCAAGACATTTGTGTGAATAATGAAAACCAGTAAGGGAAGTAGGAAAGTCGGACGGGGCCGACTATATGATACCCTTCACCACTTTAGGTATATTCAACAGATGAATCCTATCAGACGCATTTTTAAAGGACCAGTGAAATGAAATTGGATCCATAAACATGTCATTCCGCAAGCGATACTAAATTTTTCATTTGGTCAGATATAGAAGCTATATGTAAATCTGAACCGATTTTCAGAAAACTTAACACACAGCATTATATACCTAATTAATTACGATGTGGCAAATTTCGTGCAAATCGAAAGATATATAGGGACTTTGGTGGACCATTTACATTAAATCGGAAAAAATATATATGGGAGCTATATCTAAATCTGAACCGATTTTCAGGAAACTTAACACACATCATTGTAGACCTAATTCATTACGCTGTGCCAAATTTCGTGTAAATCGGAAGATATATAGGGACTTTGGTGGACCATTCACGTTCAATCGGACGAAAATATATATGGGCGCTATATCTAAATCTGAACCGATTTTCAGGAGACTTAACACGCATCATTCTAGACCTAATTCATTACGCTGTGCCAAATTTCGTGTAAAGCGAAAGATATTAAGGGACTTTGGTGCACCATTTACATTAAATCGGACGAAAATATATATTGGAAGCAATATCTAAATCTGAACCGATTTTCAGAAAACTTAACACATATCATTCCAGACCTAATTCATTACGCTATGCCAAAATTCGTGCAAATGGAAAGATTTCCATCGACTTTGGTGCACCATTTACATTAAATCGGGCGAAAATATATATGGGAGCTATATTTAAATCTGAACCGATTTTCAGGAAACTTTACACACATCCGTCTAGACCTAAGTCATTACGCTGTGCCAAATTTCGTGCAAATCGAAAGATATTAAGGGATTTTGGTGCAACATTTACATTAAATCGGATGAAAATATATATGAGAGCTATATCTAAATCTGAACCGATTTTTCCCAATCTCAATAGGGTTCGTCCCAAATAAGTGATCTATGCCAATTTGTATCCAAATCGGGTCATAAATGCGACCTGTACTTTGTTCACAAAAATACATGGACGGACGGACATGGGTAAATCGACTCAGGAAGTGATTCTATGCATATTCTCAAAAGGAACCAAATGTCTATCTCGTTTCCTTTTGCCTGTTACAAACATATGCACAAAGACATAATAACCTGTACCACAGTGTGGTGTATATATTTATGGTGTATATATTTAAATCAGACGGACATGGACCGCAGAAGTTGATTGATACCACTTATATTCATCTATGTACTCGGATGTAGCAGTTCTAATAAAATATTTAAAGGTGTCTATGTGTTATAATATTATTTATATACCATTACCACACTACTGGACGCATTTATGATCCGAATTGGATAAAATTTGGCACAACCCGTTTGTTTAGCCCTAAGGACGAACCCTATTGAAATTGGAGAAAATCGGTTTAGTTTTAGATATAGCTCCCATAAATATTTTCGTTCGATTTAGCCTAAATAGTGTGCCAAGCTCCCAATATTTGTCCGATTGAGACAAAATCTTGCACTGCGTACTGTTTTATATCTGTGAAGTTTTATAAAAATCATTATCAAAAAATTATTATGTTCAGATTCAGATATAGCTCCTATATGTAGCTTCGTCCGATTTTATGTAAATGGTGCACCAAACTCCCAATTTTTGTCCGATAACTTATGGAATTTAGACTAGAATAGAGTGTGTTAAGTTTCAATGAAATCGGTTCAGATTTATATAAAGCTCCTATATATAGCTTCGTCCGATTTTATGTAGATGGTGCACCAAACTCCCAAGGTTTGTTCGATTGACACAAAATATTTTCGTCCAATTTCATGAAAATGGTGCACCGAGGAGCATACGTTTGGTGGCGTTATATGAAATATTGCAGAGAGTATTGGATTGAAATTTGTTGAAATCGGTTCAGGTTTATATATAACATCTGATTTCATCTAAATGGTGTACCAAATAACTAAAGTTTTTTCGATTGAAACGAATTTCTGCACAACGGATAATATTGGAGCTACAATAACGCGTATTAAAGTTTGTAAAATATATTCATATGGTAAATATAGCCCCTATATATTTTCGTCTGAGTTCATGCAATTCCTGTACCAAATAATAAAGGTTTATTCTACCGAGATGAAATTGTGGACTGCGCAATGTGCTACTGTTTGGATCAAATGGGACATTCTGATATAACGATGAGGCACATTTTGCCGTCTTTAATTTTGGCCGAATTAATTCAAACATTTTCTGAGATAAGGCATTTTCTCTTCCATGAAGTCGCTATTTCATATTAGAAAATGTGGTAAGAACTTTCAAAATATGAATGGGACCGTTTTATGATATATATTTTAATTTGTCTGTAAGGAAGTATTTATTTATTTCAGCTGTATTTGCTGTAATTTGATATGCTGGGGTCTCATTGTATCAATAGCAAATCTTCCTAACAAAAAATATAAATATTGGTCCACGAATTTCATCCAAAATGGATGAGCTTGATATGTTGGATTCTCATTGGGTAAATCTTCATACCAAAAGAAATCAATGTTGGCCAAAGTTTTGGCCCCATATAACGGTATCTTCTAAATTTTGTTTTTTTTTTGGCGGTTTTCTGCCGAATTGATATAATTTGATTTTTTGGCTACACAGTGGGTGCAATTATTATTAATATCTGCCCTCTTTTTCATAGAACTCCTACATAATGAAACCCTATCGTTTGGTATTTTGAAGATTTCTGTTATTTTTAGGCCCAAGCCCAATTGTCCAACCTGCGAGTCTGCAGTCATAAACCTACATCTACCACAATTCACTAAACTCAAAATGGGATTTACTTTACTTTTTAAATATAATATATCCCACTTTCTTCTCTTTCATAACTTTTGCCATACAATGAATTGCCAATGATAACATCAGATGCATGGCTACATACATATATACCTATAAAAACATTGATAATTTGATCAAAATTTCAATAATGTCAAAAGAGGGTATTTTTATCCCGTTGAGTGCTTTTACAAATTGCATTTATTTTAAACCTCAATACATAAGCAAATGTATCACAACATTCAATGATACATATACATACGTGAATATAAATATTTAAAGCTCCTGCCATCCTCTCGATATTACATCACCACTTTTTTCCATATTGTAGGCTCTCCCATTACTGAAAGGACACAACCTTGCTACCATTTTCATTAATAACTCTGCCATTAGTAAGAGGGGTGGGGGTCATAGTAGAATGACACCGATGACATCCTCTATTGTAGGAGTAAAAATGTGGTCATATGATTTTTGGAGGTTCTTCGTTTTGATAGGCAGTCCAACCTGCTTCCTTCCTCTTTTGTTGTATACTGAATTTTGCTGTTTGACTGCAGCGGCCGCATCAGTAGCAGCAACAGAATGTAACGTTTAATTGCATCTGACCGCATTGTAATAAATTTAATTAATAAAATCCTTTTTTCGTGCAACTAAAAATGCCTGAAAATCTACAGTGCTTGTTGTTGTCTATCAGTGCACTGCTCTCCGTACCTCCCTGGCAGCCTACATGCCTGGCTTTGTACCACCGCTGACGAAGTTCATAAAGTGTTATACTATTAAGTTTTATCACATCAAACTAAATTATAGTGCTCCGAAAGTTGCCCCAGATGCCTGTACTGATGGTGCTGGATGGCTGTTGCTTGCTCTGTTCCCTGTTCCACGATGACATTATGTTCTGATAATTAAATTTGTTTGCGGTTTTAAAGCAATGCCAATGAAAATTTGTTATTTAATGGAAAATTGTCAATTTTAGTAACGCAGCAAAGTAATTGATTTTTATTGTTTCCGTTTTAGGGAATATAATGGTTGATAATTTAATATTCATAAAGTGAAAAGTGTAATTATTCACATTTTTGTCATTTTTTTTTAATATCACAAAAAAGTATATTTCGTCCTTAGCTTTATATACTTTAATATGATCAAAAATTACATTTGGACGAAATCCCCCTTTGGACGAATTTTAGGTTGGTTTAGGAATGTTTGTCTGGCTGGTGCATAGGAAAATTAGAAGAGAGTAACCTATTTTATTCAAACATAATCGTGACATTTCTTTCTTACCTGGGAAATTTCAGCCTGATCTGTTACATTTAAATAAATTTGTCATTCCGTTTGCAACACCTCGAAATATTCACCGGAGACCCCACAAAGTATAAATATTCTTGATGAGAATAAAAGTCTATATGGATTTAGGAATTTGCTTCCGTCTGCCCGTCTGTTGAAATCACTATAGAGATCGCTCCGAAATATTGCACAGACATTGCTAATACTTCTAGGATATTTGTTATTGAAAAGGGCATATATCGGTACACGTTTTGGTATACACTTGGTCAATATTAACACAAAATATTGTTAATATTGACCTAAGTAGTTTGGTATTTTGACCGACGTTTAAAGGAAGCCCCCCATATGTGATATACAGATTTAAAATAGATCAGATTATATACCAAACCTTTCGTATCCATAAGTACGAATTTTCAAAACTACCTCAGTCATGCACATTTAAGTATCCCAGCTCTATCCGTTCACCTACATCCAAATTGTATCAAATTTAGTATCATTTATTACTTTTCGTATACGTTAGTACGAGTTTCTAAAACTTCTCAATTTCACATTCCAAAACTATATTTAATGACAAATTTCAGGATCCCAGCCCTTTCGTTCACATAGATCCAAAATATACCATATTTAGAAATTTTTCGTACTTATGAGTTGGAATTTCCAACACTGTCTCAATTCTGTACTTTAACAGTAATTTTATTTTCAAATCTAAATTGTACTAAACTTAGTGCAATTTAGTACACATAATTACGCATTTTTATAACTTTAGTACACATAAGTACCATGCTTCCAAATCTCAATTCTATATTCCAACAGCAACCATTATTCCAAATTTTAGATTTCCAGATCTCTCCGTTCACTCAAATCCAACTTGTACCAAATTTAGTGTCGTTTAGTACTTTTCGTACACATAAGTACGAATTTTCAAAGGTGTGTCTATGTCTAGCTCAATCTTCAACAGTAATCTTAATTCCAAATTTCAGGTTTTCAGGTCTATCCTTTCAAGCAAAATCCAAATTGTACTAAATTTAGTACCATATAGAACTTTTCGTACCAGTAAGTACGAATTTCCTAAACTACCTTAATCCTACACTCATTTTAATTCTCAATTTGAAGGCTCCAGCTCTATCCATTCACCTAAATCCAACTTGCACCAAATTTAGTAGCATTTAGTACTTTTCGTACACATAAGTACGATTTTTAATGCTACCTCAATCATGTATTCCAATAGTAATCCCAATTCCTATTTTCAGCATTCCATTCCTAACTAAATGCAAATAGTACCAAATTTAGTACCATTTTGTACTTTTTATACAGTGACCCATTTTATTCCATCAGTGACCCACATTCCAAATTTCAGAATTCTAGTTCTTCCCGTTCGCCTAATACGAAGGGTACCATATTTAGTACATATTAGTACTTTTCGTACCGTTCTAGTTCGAATTTCCAAAACCCCAGCCTTATCTCACGCCTACACACCTACAACAACCCAAACTCAAAATTTTTAGCTTCAGCCGTTTCGTCTGGGCGATGATCTGTCAGTCAGTCACTCTCTCACTCACTTAACACTAAGCTCTTTTATATATTAAGAATATATATTCAGTGGGTATTTTCAGAATTTTGCACACGTTTTTCAAGTGAATTTGGCTGAGGTTTTTATAGCCTCTTGCCGGGCTGTACTTAAAATCATTTTTACTTGCATCAGACTAATTGCATTTCCTGACTTGTATGTTTATTATTTTATCATGTCTACGGAGTCGATATAGATTAATGTGGCTAAGTTTTTGTGGCCTCAAAAGTTACTAACATCAATAAATATTGGTCGTCCGTCGTTGAAATTAAATTTCGCCACAAAACATTGTGTAAGAAATGTAAAACTAGAATGGTAAAGATCGTTGTTCGAAAAATATGCCCGGTTATGAAACAGGAACTTCGACCTCTAATCGGTCGCGAAATGTTGCCCAGACTCGAAATATATTATATATCCGCAGAAACAAAGAAAGTTAAAATTTTGTGGTAGTTGTGCAGGGTATCATATGGTCGGTCATCTCAAAACATTGCGTACATGTAATGGTACCGCTGCAAGTTTATACCTTATTCCATAGTTCCGTTTGAAATTTCAGAAACAAATTTTTAAAACGGAATTTTCTGAATTGAGCGATACATTTGCGCAATGTTTTGAGAATATTATTGTAAAAATTCGGCAAGGAGGTTTGTCATCCTCTGTTAAACTCTAAATTTCAGTACCATTTCGAAAAGAATCGGTTTCCAGGAACAGTTTCCTTTTCATACTTCACATACTAATTTTGAAGCTCATACCCGCCGAATTAAAGGTAATGTTGCGTAATATTCGACTAAAGACATTATATATTGCACAATTATGAATTGGTCTTAAAATAACCTTGTTCTGTCGTTGGGTGATGTGTGCAGCGATATTTAGATGTGTTCCAAGGATTATATTCATACTGTGGCCTTATTCTAATTGATACCCACATATATTTTAATGTTTGGTAAATTATGATCTGGGTACTGTCTAGTTTAGGTCAAATTCTATTTAACTCATGTAATAAAAATTCCTATACGTTTATTTCCTCCCAGCTCTACTTAATAAAATCTCATTCCTCTTTTAGAACTCGTCGAACCTTTTTTCCAAACTTTCAAACAAAACAATCAGTTTGTAACACCTGTAGTGATATCATGCCTCAAAAGCAGTTTTGAAAAAAAGAACATAACAAGAACTGACAGGTGGTTTCGCACTCATTTGTTATGGATAAATGATTGGCAATCCTGACATTTATACGCACCTATTGACATGAAAGTTTATAATTCATAGTTAACAAAAAGGCTAGCTAAGGACATGACACACAATCACATACACATACACACACACACACACACACACCAAACAATACCACATATGTATGAAGTTGAGAGTCAACTCAATAAACTTCAGTCGGGGCCATAACAATAAAAACTAAACCAACCACAACACAATCTAACAATGGATATTTGCTGCTATGTGAGACGGACGTACACATGTCTGGTTAATACAGTCTCGATACGATGGTGGTATTATAAGTGTGAATTTAGAAAAAATAGAATATTGAAGATGGAAAGATTCCAACTGTCGGAAAGACGCTTATAAATAGTTCAACCCCGAATATTTACAGTCACTTGGTTAGTAAATTCGATTAGTATCTTAAACACATTCAAGTTGAGCGGGACCAATATATGGAGCTATATGTTAAGACATAGTCCTAAATATAGAATTTTAATTTGTTATAGCTCCAATATAATGTTGCCTCATTTTCGATAATTCGGAATTTTTAGCCGAATTTCCCCAACGAAGTGACTGTAATTTGGAATTCCCGATTATCTTATGGTGAAAGCATCTGTGCAGAAGGTTTTCGATGTATTCCCCGTTTTGGCACATCCCCAAGACAATGAAGCCCCAAAATTTGTAAGACATTTTGAATGCACACCAAATGGTGGAGAGTATGAAAAGTTTGAGCCGTTGATTCCATTGTTTATAATTCCCTTCCCTGATACTGTGCACATTCCCTCACTCACTTTCGCACATTCACCACTTGTTAAATGTGCATTGGCTTTTAGAGTTCTAAAGGTTTTAGTTTAAACACCTCAAATGCTTCACAAACGAGGATGAAGACGAAGAAGAACAAGCAGAAAACCCACAAAGACCAACATTATTATTATTGACTTCTTGACTTCATGCACAAAATCCAAACACACAGCATACACACAACAATATATTTATGGAAGTCAGACTGGGATGAGAGAACAATAACTTTTGTACACTATATACCCAAACATACACATACACACCATTAAATATACATTCAAACCATTGTAAATACTTCATCCATTGAAAACTTCAGAAGTGGGCGATGGGGCAAAAATGTGTAGTTAGTAACTTCAGGAATAACTTGGAAAACCATTAATAATATCTGAACGATATTGTATTGTATTGGAATGTATTTAGTTTTGAAAAAATATGGATAGGGGTTTAGTATGAAGAAAATTGGGAAAATATAGTGCTAAACAAAAAAACGGAAAACTTTAATATATTTTTAAAGTTCTGAAGGGTTATTGGAAAGTACTGATTAAATTATATTATTATACGCACTGGTTATATTATTTGCTTTATATAAGTTATATATTATTATAAAAAAGTTGACCATCTATGTTGAGATATCGGAAGAGGTTGCTCTATAGAAATATATGTTTTAATGTTTGTGAGGGACTACCACAAGGAGTTGATCGTTGGGTCCCATTTTTAGATTTTATCTATGCTAGGTAAACATTTGATTCGCTTGATATTGGATTAACATATTATTAAGATTTTGTAAAGGATGTACCAAACGGAGTGGACTGATAGGTCCCATATTTATTGAAACTGATATAGAATTATTTATCGCTAAAATTTTGAGCATTTTGTGGGGCATATACCAGAAGTAAGTAGGTAGTCCAAAACGAACGTTTTGCCATTGAACATTGATGCCGTGCGTGAACAAATAATAAAAGATCGTTCACTTGGCACTCGCTCAATACCAGTGGTTGGGTCGGTATGTGCAAAGAAATAAACATCGCGGTGCTTCATAATATGCTTATATGAATGTTAGAGGTGACGAATCATATATATATATGCGTAAGAACACGAAACAAAAAAAAGTAATCCACCTGTGGGCCTTCGAAGACGTGAAAAATCCAAAGATTATATTGGTAATTCTAATGAAATTCTCTAAACTTTACCATAGGATTATTAGCATGCTGGAAGTCGTATTAGCTCCAATATAGTATGACTCCCATATAAGGGTATACATCAGTATTAGGTCTTTGAATGATAAAATAGAAAATAGAAAAAATCTTTTAATTATACCCTTCACCACACTGTGGTACAGGGTATTATGTATTTGTGCATTTAAAAAGGAAACGAATTGAGAATATGCATAGAACTACTTTCTGCATAAAATTACTTTCTTATGTCAAATTGTAAAATTACAGGTCGCGTTTATGATCCGAATTGGATGAAATTTAACACAGTTCATTTATTTGTTCCAAGGACGAACCCTATAGAAATTGGGAAAATCGGTTCAGATTTAGATATAGCCCCCACAAATATATTTTCGTCCTATTTTTGGTAAATTGCGCCCCAAATTCCAAATTTTGCACAACGTACCATATATATTTCGATCGGGTGTCTGATTGAGATTATTTTTTTAACACAGAAAACAGTGTGTATTAAGTTTGCTATAAATCGATTTCGAAAAATTTGTCCCATTGTACGCAAACGATTAAATTAAATCTGCCCGAATGAAATTAAATTTAGCATGCAATTGTAAGGATACATATGTACAATATACCTAAAGTGGGTATCATATAGTCAGCCCAGACCCGACTTTACTACTTTCCTTAAAGAGAAAAATACGGTGTAGTAGCTGAAATACAAACAAGAAAAAATTCGTTAGGATCGGCCGGGCCGATCTCCTTCACCATTAGATTGACATTAAAAAACCTGTTATCGTTTGGGACCTTAGCTATATTGCGGTACATACCATGACCAATTTTGGAAGGGAAGATTTAATCCCCAATGAGAAACTAATAAGATATGATTCTGTTAAATTCCCAAAATACCAGGGCATGAACATTTGCTACCTAATGTGAATTCAATATTAAAATTTATTAGGGGCAGTTTTATGGGGGCTATCCTAAAAAATATATAATTATAACAATTTTGCTAGGAAAGTTTGCTACCCAATGAGAATTGAAACTATTAGTGGGTAGCTAATTTGGTTGAAAACTCAAATATACCGAATATGTGTGGGTATCATTATATGGGCTATCGTAAATAGTTGGCTCATATTAATAAGTTTAGCTAGGAAGTTGTGTCACTTATAGCCAATTTGATTGAAAAACGTACCCAAACTCCAAAATACCGAATATTTGGAGGTACCGTACCATGTTGGGTATGTGTCAGGTCTTGTCTCCAATCGGGCAGGTGGGATGAGGGTATAGCATTTATATGATTTTGTTCTATTGTCTTCGCTAATACATCTGTGCTACTTACATACTTTACTTAGCTTGCTTGTGACAGAACATTTATTCCATAAGCCTTAAAAAGCTTAATGAGCTTAAAAAAAGATTTTCAGGCGTGTCGGTCTTGCGCGCAGCTTCTCCAATTTGAAAGACCATGTTCTGAAATATTGTCTTCCACTTGACTTTTCCATCTAATTTGTGGCCTTCTGTTGGCACGCTGTAGTTCGATATGTCTGACAATGCCGATGTCCATGGTTCATTCGACTGTGATATTCACCGTCAACGCTCTTCTTACCACAAATAGCAGTGGCTTGCGCAGTTGACTGAAAAATGTTAACCCAATATTTCGAAATATTTAGTATTCCGAATCTATTTTCGATCGATAATTATGAATTTCGATTTCTTGTCTTTGAAGACCCCACCTAAAATCTAATGAGCAACATTTTTGTAGAATTTTGCTGGGATTAAAAATTGCATCTTGTGATAATTAGAGTCCGGTTCAAAAAAATGCTCACGCCTTATATCCGAACTTTGATCTATTTCGAAGTTTCCTTTTTTGGTTTTTCACCCGCCGACCATGACCCCGATTTAGTCGCAGAGAATATGCATAGGTTGGTTTTAAAGATATTAGATATTGGTTTGAGTTCACATAAAATTATTTCTGTCCTGATTAAACTACCAGTTATATATGTTGCAATAATCGGCTCTTTGTGTATACAACATGATATGTAGCAATGAGCAATGGTAAAATCCACGTATGGATATATTTGTACCTCTTCATATGGTATATATCCTTTAATATTTCTTAAAGAAATGCTTCACATTTTAAAGTTTACTTCAAACGTGCACACATACATACACCATCGTGATTGTGTATGGTTTAGAAAATTCCGCATGTATATTCCGACATAATAATGTGCGGATATTCACCGCCGCCCATAAATGAGAAATTTGTCAGTTTTGACAGTTCAAGTTATGGCCGATTATTTATTATTACCCTTGAGGTTATGGGTTTCATGTGGAACAAGAGGTGGTGGTGAATTAAACATTAAATCGAAATCCGATACAAATGGTGGTCTCAAATATTAAGAAAAAACCGAACACATGTAGGTAAATATGTTCGATTCCTTATGAAAAAATGTATAGACAATTTACTTTAAATATTGGTATACCATAAATTTACAATCAATAATTTTTTTCTAACGTTTTAAATTTTAATTTGAAAATAAATTTCATAAATGCATTTTTTTCTAAAAAACTCGCCCATTTCCTATAAATCGTTCAGCTTGTTTAATGATAACACAGACCTCAGAATACCTGACAAACATACGAAAAATTATGTTTTGTATTTTCATGTCATGGCTCCTGGCAGGAAGTACGACCATAAATAACATGTCTCAAGCGAAATATAATTGAAATGAAAATAACCGTCAAACATTAAAATTTACACATATTTCGGCGTTCTACTCGGTTTATTCCCCAGTGTATTGTTAAACAATTTCGTGAACTTATCATTAGAAAATCATCAGCTCGCTCCCAGCTGAAATGCTGCCATTACCATTTGACATTGGAATTGGGCCATAAACAAAAAAAAAAAAAAAAAAAACAAAAAATAAAAGAAACAATTACTTCAAAATTTCGTAATGACATTTCGCAGCCATAATAACATCAGAGTTCATTACTTACTTAGTCGACTGCCTGCCAGCCTTTGGCTTTCCGTCTTCCTGACTAACTAACTAACGTAACTAATGATGTTTGTTCCTTACAACAGAAATGTATTCGTATATCCTTTTTGCCGGCATCTAAGACGTGTTGGTTTTTAGAGATCTATGGCGCGTTGAAATTGACTAAGCAACTGTCAATTAATATGCTTATGGCGTGTTTACTGAAAACAATTTCTTCCTTTCATTCATTTATTGTTGTAAATAAAGAAATTGTCAAGGTGGGGGTTATGTTCTAATGTCCCCAGAAAAGGGTTAGCAATTAAGTGTCGTGAGGATTTTTTTGACAAAGAAAACAATTAACCAGTGAGCGGAGCAGTATAGTCGGACGAGGCCGACCATACGATACCCTACACAATTACGACAGAGTTATAACTTTCTAAAGTAGTTTATTCCGAGCCTGGAAAATATTTCGTGACATTTGCACCCTCCTGCCCGATTAGCCCTCTTCCATAAACTGACATATTTTCCGAATATTACTCATATTCAATACAGCCCTTCTAATTATTTGTCCAGATTGCCTTCAGCGTATGGCCTATATATCGATTCGAAAATTGCCAAAAAATTAATTTTGGTCCACTTCATCCCAAAATTATTATCTGATCATCACCGAAAATTACAAGCGCTGTACTTGACCATATAACTGGAACCCCATGAAAAATTTCAAATCGATCAGCGTTATATTTCCGCCCTAGTCTGGTAAGGGTTACTTATAATATCTGAATACGTAAGCACCTGTAAATATTTAGGTACAACTCCCACATCCGAACATATGATAATGGTATCAATTTAAAGGTCAGTCATTCCTCTTGGATATACTACTCAACTTCTCGGGTCTATGTCCTTTTTACGGAGTCATACTCCATATAATCCAAATTTTGTCATTTTTCACACAAAAGTCA